>NW_008711185.1:621411-636086 GCF_000327385.1 Lottia gigantea | reverse complement strand
CACTGATCAAAATAACAACAATATAGAACTGATGTTTTCCTTCACTGAACAAAATAACAACAATATAGAACTGATATTTTCCTTCCCTTATCAAAATAACAACAATAAAGAACTGATATTTTCCTTCACTGAACAAAATAACAACAAAATAGAACTGATGTTTTCCTTCCCTTATCAAAAATACAACAATATAGAACTGATGTTTTCCTTCACTGAACAAAATAACAACAATATAGAACTGATGTTTTCCTTCCCTTATCAAAATAACAACAAAAAAGAACTGATGTTTTCCTTCCCTTATCAAAATAACAACAAAATAGAACTGATGTTTTCCTTCCTGATCAAAATTACAACAAAATAGAACTGATGTTTTCCTTCCCTTATCAAAATAACAACAAAATAAAACTGATGTTTTCCTTCACTGATCAAAATAACAACAATATAGAACTGATGTTTTCCTTCACTGATCAAAATAACAACAATATAGAACTGATGTTTTCCTTCACTGATCAAAATAACAACAAAATAGAACTGATGTTTTCCTTCACTGATCAAAATAATAACAAAATAGAATTGGAGTTTTTTTCTTCATTGATCAAAATAACAACAAAATAGAACTGATGTTTTCCCCCCCTTATCAAAAAAACAACAAAATAGAACTGATGTTTTCCTTCACTGATCAAAATAACAACAAAATAGAACTGGTGTTTTTCTTCACTGATCAAAATATTTCTGAAAAATATGAGGAAATTGTAAACAACCATGCAAAATTAGATACAAAAAAAAAATAAAACCTCTTTTGAAATTAGTTTTTTGTTTTTAATTAATCTATTTATTTCGCAACTTAATTTCTTTTTAATTTTTGCATTAAATGCTTTATAGATGAAAAATTAATTATATTACAGAAACATCATGATATTGCTAAAAATATCCTTTTAATGACAAAGAATCCCCACTACTTTTAATTAATTATTGAATTGAAACTGAATTTTAATTAATATCATCTATGTCATTAATCTGTTACCGTATATTTCCGAATATAATGCGCACCCCTTCCTTTTCCCATTAAAATCGGAAAAAATCCATTTACCCGTGTATAATGCGCACCCCTTGTTTACGAAAAATTTGAAGTCAGACTTGGCACATCACAGACACCATTATCATCCCGTATATTTGACACGATATCATCTATAATATAAACGCATTTGTTTGTACAATTGAGTCGTTGGCCTATAGAGAATTGAGAAGTGACGTTGTTTTAAAAGGCTAAACAAATTGATAAATATAAAAACACACTTTCATTGAAGGTATTGCATTATTCAATTACGGTAGGTTAACTCAAACTCAAAGATTAACAGAGCTCAATGATATATATAGCAAGGGTTAGAATACATACGATCATCCTCACATTCTTATTTGCTTTCTAAGTCCTAACTCATATTTAATTCCTAAAGGCATATTCCACGTATCACCAAAGTCATTTTAAAATTAAAGATCAATTGTTATTTTTTTTCCCGTGACAATGGGTCTAAGTTGACAAGGTCACACACATATGAATCTTGATTCATTAGACAAAACTAACCATTAAATGATTGAGGTTTAGATATATTTATATGTTAAATAATCAAAAACTGTATTTACAGAAATTAATATTTCTGTCTTCTTTTATTACGATTAAAAAAACGTGTTGTATTTCTATCTTCAAATGATCAACATCGATTCGCGGTATTTTCGATGTGGAAAAAAACTCAAAAATTATGTATAGTGCGCATCCCTTCTGTGTGTATCCCTTTTCAGGGTAAAAACCTGCGCATTATACACGGAAATATACGGTATATGTATTGGATTGGTATACCATAAAATTATGCTTTATTATTTAATTAATGTTATTGTTTTGGGACTGATCCTGCTTGATTAATTCATCCTTCTCTTACATTTGATAATGTCTTTTTAGGAATCCTGACACTAGTTGCAACATATACTAGGAGGATTTATAAATCTCAAGAAATTGGTTAAGCCCCTCTCCAGACAGCGTTTCCTTTTAGATCTTAATGATAGTGTAATGATTGCATTATGATTACATTATTACATTTATCACAGTTAAAAAAATTTACATTGCGAAAAAATAATCCTTTTATAGAGGATCTTAAATGAGTGCTTTTGTCAAATGTAATTTACGAAGTGAGTTGCCAGATTTCATGTGTCTAAGAGTTGGTGAAGGAAATATTCAATCCGGCAATGAATTTCATAAATTTAATATTACATGATATTACATAGCACGAGTTAAAGATTCTATTCATCACACAACAATCAATAAACATACATTTTCCTTAAATTCCATGCATTTTTTCTATGTAGGGCTTTCATTTTGAGGTCAGCTTATTGACACCTTTATACAAAATGTCTGTGCGCTCAATAAAAAAGATCTTGGTAAGTGCATTCAAGTGATTTTTCCAAACTTGTGTTATTTGCAGCAATTCCATGTCTTTAATTATCTTCCATTTTAACTGTGAGTTAGTTCAGTTCAAAGCATGGCACGTTGTTTGATTCCATTAATGACACATACCTTTTTTATGAACCTGTGTTATGAACCCGGAAACAATACTTTTGTGTTATGAATTAACAAGTATGATATGTAATTTCTCAAATATAGTTTCTATTGAACATTATACCTGTAAAATAAAGCTGTGTTTAACTAGTTGCCAACAATCTGGAAACCATGATATCTTGACAATTTTTACTTTAAATAAGGTATTTATTATGTAAAATTACCAGTTAATCTGATGATCTGGTTTCTAGGTTCCCCACAACTATGATTGGCAACCAATTATCTAACTGCAAAGTAATTAGTATTCACCATCCGACCGCTTGTCACTGTGAGTGATTATCATAGGTAAATTCTTTGACCTGTCTTCCTGACAAGCGGTATTATTGATGTCATGTGATCATTTCAGTGTTCGACATGGCGCCAGTCTGACAGTCTATTTATAGATAGATTAGTAGTCTTTTGAAAATACTAATAATCAGATTGGTTGATTATGACAATAAAGTTCCGGTAATTTTTATAACAGGCTTAAATTGTGTTGAAAGTACTATAAAAAGTATTATAGTCCTGTATAGGTGCCTAAGTTTGACCACGATATTTGAGTTGAAATACAATATTAAATTCAGTCTAGAAACATAACTCTGCCATGTTTTAACAAATCGTTATCAACAAGATTGTATCAGAAACCAAATTATGCCGAAAAATGGGATTCCATTATATTAAAGAAAGTCTTGTCTTGTGTTGTATTTCTTATCCTGGCCTGTCTTGTTTACTCTTCTCCTCTCCTTTCTTCTTTTTGAAATATTTTTTTAAAACCAACAGTAATATTACTTGTATGTTAAATTTGATCTGATTTTTTTTCTCTAGAATTGATCAATTGAGTCGTCAATATACAGAGTTAGAAGATGAGTTTCGAATGGCCTTACAGATTGAAGCGTCTCGTTTTCAACAAGTGAGTCAACAAATTTTATTTTCTTAAATACTAGAGACACAATGAATTGAAAGAGTCATTAATACAGAGGGATAATACAAATATTAAAGGGATATGTTAATATATTTATTTCACCAGCTGTTAAAGGGATTGTAAAGACTTTTTAACTTTATTATGTATATGGGAAAATTGGAATGGTGCAAATTGATGCTATCAGTGTATCCGATACACATAGATAAAAAATTTAGAAAACCTATTTACAATCCCTTCATTAGCTTATTTCAGTTGTCTGGATTACTGTTGAGTATAAAATGGGATGTTTAGTTTTCCTGAAATTTAATAAATAAAAACACACCTAAGTTTTACCATATTATACTATATTGTATTGTATTAGTAACAGCCTAGAGTCAGGATAGGCTCAAGATTTATAATGTGTTTTTGTACACTCACATGTAATGAGCGTTTAAGCTTATTAGCCTTTTTCAATCCTTATATGTCTACAATTACTAGTAAATACTCTAGAAGATACAATTCTTGACAGATTTTGACAAAACTTGGTAATATTGGTCAAATCAAAGCTGCCAGTGGGCGTATATTACTTTTCCTGGCAAGCTATCTTTATTCTGGAAATATTGAGTCTGATCAATTGTTAAATCAAATATTTAGACAAGCAATATCCTATCAAGGATAATAAATTTCTTGTATCATGATCAGCTTTGAATGTTAAAGAAATAAAAAGATCTGATTATTTTTCTTCCATGTTAAAACTGGCTGTTATAGAATGCTTTGAAATTAAAATGTTTACCCAAAACTACATGTTTCTCATTGAATTCTTCTCACACATACTTCTAAGTTTATCTTGAGGCTGGCTTTGTAGGGAAAAATGGTCCTGAAATTTGACCATTTTCAATTGCACAAATTTACAACTTGATGTCCTCCTTATAAATCTCACTACTGAACATATGTCAACAATTCTGAATAACCAATAAAACCAGATAATTAAAAGAAATTGGACCCTCTAGAATGAATTTAGCAATGTATCGTTAAATAAGATTTTAAGCAAATACTTGTCTTGAGACTTGGTCTTATCCAGCTAAGTCTAGCATGCTTCCATTTAATAGAATATAGATTTTTTGCTGTTTTAATAGTAACAGATTGACAGCAATGCTCAATGTTAATTTGATAAGCAAACTATATCAGCATTCTATAATCACTAATTAAACTTGAAACCAGTTTTTAGGCAAACCAATTTCAAATATAAAGATAGCTTGCCAGGCAAGGTAATATACGCCCACTGGCAGCTTTGATTTTGAATAAAAATATTTAGCAGTATAGTAACAATCACCAGTATGAAATATTCAACCTTCAGTCATACACTTCTTTCGAACTCTTTAGGGCGATACTGAATAATATCTAGTATGAGTTATTGCCCTTGTTTCTTGAACACGTGTTCAATTTTTAGCTTGTGAAAACCTTAGAAGGAAAATCTTCAGCGCAGGACTGAATAATATAACCAAGTTTTGTCAAAATCCAGCAAGAATCATGCTTTTTAGTGTTTAAGAGCTAAATTTGAAAGAGTTTTCAAGAACAAGGGCAAAAACTCATTATAAATATTTTTCAATTCTTCTGATTTTCAATAGGGTTCATCCTTGGGTGATTACGAACATTCACACCAAGTTTCATCAAAATCTGTCAAGAATTGTGCCTTCTAGAGTGTTTACAAGCTAGAAATTGAACGAGTTTTCAAAAGCAAGGGCTTATCTATCTCATATGGACTTCTCTATTTATCTCTCTCATACTAAATATTTTTCGATTTCGCTGATTTTCAATAGGGTTTATCCTTGGGTGATAACAAACACTCATGCTAAGTTTCGTCAAAATCCATCAAGAATTATCCCTTCTAGAGTGTTTACGAGCAAAAAATTGAACGTGAATTCAAGAACAAGGGCAATAACTCATACTAAATATTTTTCGATTCTTCTGATTTTCTATAGGGTCCATCCTTTCATGATTACTAACATTCACACCAAGTTTCGTCAAAATCCGTCAGGAATTGTGCCTTCTAGAAATTGAACGGCTTTTCAAAACCAAGGGCTATAACTTATACTAAATATTTTTCGATTCTTCTGATATTCAATATCGTTTATCCTTGGTTGATAGCAAACACTCATGCCAAGTTTCATCAAAATCCATCAAGAATTGTGCCTTCTAGAGAGTTTACGAACGCGTTTTCAAGAACAAGGGCAATCACTGATACTAAATATTTCTCGATTCTACTGATTTTCAATAGGATTCATCCTTGGGTGATGACGAACAGTCATGCGAAGTTTCGTTACAATCTGTCAAGAATTGTTTACGAGCTAAAAATTGAACAGTAAAAACGGATAACTGTTGCTTGAAGAATCTCAAAAACATAACTCTGGAAGTGAAGAGTTTGAGAATAGAGCACATGGACAGAAATGTTCATCTTAATGCAATGTCTGCAGGCATTATGTATTGAGTATATGTATCTGTCAGCTAATAATGACTTGTATCATCCATTCCACTTAACCACTACAATTCCCAAATTTAGAAAAATATTGATGTGTCAGTTTTGTCTGCTACTGGTACCTTGGTGTTTTTTTAATCAAATCTCTACTACAAGTAACTCTTTAGATTGAGAAAGGTTCATTTCAAATCAGATCATAGCATTGCATTTTTTGTGGAGATGTGTGGCTTAAGAGGGCCTTCAAAGATTTACTTTTAGATTGAAAAGCTCTTGTATCTTATTGAATGTTCTGTGTAGCATGTAATGATGTCAAATTGGAAAGAGCTTAAACATGTGATCCTATATACCATACATCTATGCTATTATTAACTTGTCTTATACCTTGACTACAATAGCTTCTTTTCTTGTATCACAGAAGTTTGTAAATATAGCTTACACCTGTTTTGTAAGATATTTAAATGATTGTCCCTGAGAGAAAAGTATTGATCCTGCTTTGATACTCTTTGACAGGAAAATTGTTTTAATTAGTATTTTAAAAAATTAACTTTCATTCGATATACTGATGTTTATTTCATGTTATATAATGGTCAAATGGGAATTGGGTTCTCATATTGAACTTATTTTTCAGGTTCAAGAAGCATTTGAACATATTTGTGAAGAAAATGCTGGAAATAAAAAGGAATTATTTGGTGCATTGAAAAAAGATGAAAAGGCATCTGCAATGTTAAAAGAGTTATCTTTGGTGAGTAATTCTTGCGTTCAAATTCCATTCGTTGCACTTTACAACAATCGATAAATACACACTGCATGTCAGTACCCAATCTCAAGCTATCCAAAATTTGGTGCTAAATACAGGATAAAAAGTATGAACAATCCAAAATGTAAAATTAAATGTGACATCCAAATTAGAGTTTTCATTTGTTAAGAAGGGGTACATGTATTCTCATCTTGGAAGTTAATTTTCCTAATATATATAAAGCTTAATTTAGCTGTCTATAACAATTTTTATAATCAGAAGATGGTGTCTACTTGATTTGTAGTGTAAATGGCAAACCAGATGTAGAATAATCATTTTGGAAAGTGTTACTGGTAGACTACGAGAGATAAGAGCAATTAGCAGTGGCATATGGATGGGAATAATGAAAATGGGCCATGAGTTCCGAATGCAACTCTCATGTAATTGCATTGCAAGTTGCATTCTGAACTTATCTTATTCGAAACCATACGCAATTGGTGATCGCAATGGTTTGAGGGTCACTTTACATGAAAATATAGAATAAGGTTCAGTGTTTACAATGCCTATAGGAAATAATTCAATTGACTTTTACAAACCAGAATTTTCACTGACCAGTATTTTCACTTGATATATAAAAAATATTTTTCAGTAACAAATGACACTTGATCTTCAAAAAAATCATTAAATTTGATGGATTGCCATGTGTAGTGCCCTTATAACATCATTATCTGTACATTTACTTAAAATAATTCTTTGTCAGTAATATAACTATCTGTTTATCATGCAATCGTAGTTATCGTTGATTTATTATATGAGAGATATTCTTACCGTTATGTATTATTAAGGACATGTATTTTGAAGATCTTGAGGTCAGAATATAATATCTAAAGTTTCAACCATCAATGTTAGATTTTTTGTGGGCAAGACTTTTCAGCTGAAATAGACTGAAACCAAATCTTAAGTTTCATTTACAAACAGATAAAACTATCATAGACTAAGAAAAGATCTTGTAAATTTAGTTCTGTATCAGCCAAGCAGATCCTGTTTGATATTAGAGAATGACAATATAATTCTTGAACATTTATAGATTTGACATCTTCATTAAGTATCAATTCTACCATCACTGTCTTGTTTGATTGAAGATTAGAATATTTTCGAGTTACATTTAAAAAAAGATTTCATTGTAGAGGTAAACATACTTCAGAATATCATTCTGAAAAATTTAAAAAAAACAACAGTATGTGACTTGTAAAATAAGGATTGCCTCACCCCAGAAAAGAGACTGGTCCTGCCCCTTCCACTTTGATTCCCGCTCCCTCTCCTGTGGTCAGCCTCCTCACTTAATAATATATAGAAATACCACTGCTCACAACCATTGTTTTTTTTTACATAACCTGACAAATTAATGTCATATAGTTTCTATAGACCTTAAATTAGCCATTTGTATTAACATCATATAAAAAATTACATCCATATATTGAAATAGTAAGACACACAAATCTTATGTTATTTTATTTTCTTTCCCTTTATAGTTTTGTATATTTAGCATCCAAGAATTTGTTTTAGACTAAAAAATATCAAATATTAATCTTTTCACTCTTAATAACCTAGACTTATCAAACCTCCTTGTTTGTGTATTCATTATTTTACTAAATCTCTAGTAGCCAGGTGACTAGTGAGATTATCTCTTATAACTCTTGAGTTATCAGACATCATTTACTATCTGTGACATCCACACTCTTTTAATATCTCTTTAACTTAAAGAAAAGGATATGTTTGAGTCTGTCTTTTTAGCTGAATATGTTTTTTCTGTTATTTTGTCTTCAAGTGTTGACTTTGGGACTTTACAAATAAATTCAGGATTGATTTTTAAAAGGATCTGGAAAATTTACTAACATCATCTGAACTACTTTAAACTTGGTTAAAAGGAGTCTTTGTTCATCATTTAGACTTACCTGGTGTCAAAACTATACAACAGAATCTCTCTATAGTCTAATAAATCAATAAAACTAAGTAATATTCCATTAAACTTTGTAATTATTTAGTTTAATGGATATATTGTCTTATATAGAGATGCTATTTTTTAGTCATGGTACCTGGTAAGTTCAACTGATGAATTTATATACACTTGTTGACGAAAATTCAACAATTTCATGTCCACTCTAAGAGGTAGTAGTATCCTTTTAAAGTTTATTGTTTGATATTAAAACATGAGATTTTATTAAGGCCATTGATTTCTATTTCTATCAAGGAAATTAAACAATGTAGGTGTTTATATCCTGTGACCATCTTGTGCAATATCCAGAATAAACTCTACCATAGCCAACTTATTAAAGGGATTGTAAACAAGTTTTTAAACTTTTAATTCTTGTGGGACACTGATGGCATCGATTTGAACTATTTCAATTTTCCAAGATGTTTGTGACTATAACTTTGCATTTTTAATGTTGCTATTGAGAAAGTTGGATTTCTTTTGGTGCCATTTGACAATATTTCAATCTGTTTTAGTTTATATTTGAAAAATTATTTAAAAATAAATGATGTAACATCTTTAAGCATTCAGAGACTTTTGGTAAATTTCTTTAGTAAAAGTTTGTGTAATTTGTGATCTTCCCACCTCTTGTTTGATCTTTTATGTGAACAATTGGTTAGAAAATTGGATTAAATTGAGATTGTCTAGACCTATGTTGTAAGAAAACATGCTAATACTTGTATGTCAAGTGCCAACACGTCCTGGAAATAATTGGAATTTTTAATGAAATATCATAAATCTTGACCTGTTAATTTCTTTTCAAAAACTCAATATTTAAAAGGAAAGGTTCACCATTTTCGGGGTTGATTTGGGTCGTATATATTTGTAAATATTTTTTTAAAGCACTAGAAATGTACAAAAATGTAATAATTCCTTTAAATATATCTCAAACTAGTACTTTTACTCTCTATTTCTATATATCACAGAGTATCTTAAATTGAAAAGTCGTATTTTTAACTTTCAATCAATGATAATTCTAGACACACATGCATTTGAATGCTCAAATTTCGATGGTGAGCTGTAAACACTAATACTGATTTTTTTAGCTAAAAATTCCAGTTTTTGTGACTAAGGTACGATTGTATGTAGTCTTCATGATTTGCATTACCTATTTTATTGTTTTTGTATTTTCATATAATTACGATGAAATAAGCTCAATTTATTCTGAATGATTTTTTCTATGCCCTAGACCCATCAATAATATTTGCTCAAGAATTTTTTTAGGGTTATATGATAGCAGTCTAATTTTTAATAGTGTGTGGTGATAGGAGATATTTTATAATATCATAATGTAGACAGTTTTTATCACACTTAGTAATGGTATAGAAATTGTGCCATATCGTAATAACTTCGTCAAACTGTCTAATCCTACCAGGCATATCTATGTTAAAAGTATACTGCCTCTTGACCAAACAATTGAAATTTTTAATTTGGTTACAATCTTTGTTCATCATTTAGACTTACCTGGTGTCATAACTATACAACAGAATTCCTCTATTATAAGTGATAATTCATTAAACTTTGTAATTATTTAGTTTAATAGATATATCGTCTTATATAGAGATTCTATTCTTTAGTCATAGCACTTGATGAATATATACACTTGTTGACCAAGACTTTAAATTTTATGTCCATTCCAAGAGGTAGCATCCTTTTAAAATCTAGACGAAAGATTCAGAAATCAAACTGTGTCTGATAATGTTAAAAGCAAAGCAGATTTTTAATGTCCTTAACATTAGAACAACTCCCACTACCACTTAAAGAAAAAGATGTGTCTGTGATATGAGTCTAGTGATATGACAATTGAGTGTTGAACCAATCTGAAAGTGTAATTGAAGCTACTTGGTTGAAACTAGTCAATCAGTAAAGTAATATATAAATATTAAATAATATTAAACTTATAGATGAGGCTACAGTTCTATTAAATTTCCATTATTGATAATGATATTTTACTGATTATTTTTATGTGAATTATGAAGCAAAGCAATCAGACATGAAGTTGTGATAGGTGAAGGAGGGACTATCATTTAAAATTGTCTTCAGTGTTGTATTAAAGGAATGGGCTATTGGCCATGCCAACCCATTGTTCCCCCAGAGGCTTGTAAAAGGTCTTATTCTGAAGTGAAAATTAAGCCCTCTCAATCCTTAATTTTCATCACAGGCAATCTGAAATATGTTGGGTTCCCAGCAGACCAGTTATCAGACACACATCCAGATTTCCAGTCTAAATTGTGTTCCTGTGATTGTTAAGCAACGTTACATATACACTACATTATTCTTGCTAATCCCTTGAATTAGATGGTAGGTCTGGTCTGTTGAAAATATGTATTGATCAAATACAATCAAATCTACAGAATACATGTAACTATCACAGACTAGGTAATGGTGAGAAAGTATCCAGCTATTTACTATTCACAGGACTTGTAGGAGTAGATAATATTGGTAACTTTTCACTTTAATGGCTGATCTAATGAATTGAGATTTTATTTCGTGTCTGACGGACATGAAGTGATATACCTTTATTACTTTTTCCGACTTCTCAATTTATTACACAATTAGTTGAGCTTGCTTGTTAAAATCATTGCTTCCTTCATTGATGAACTTCATTGATAGTCACTGTTTTATTTTCTTATTGACATCAAAACACAATATTTATCTACAATTATAAAACAACATAGATTGTCTGAATGGGGCAATTACTTGATGTCTAATTGGATTTTTATACATCCACATTTTGGAGTATGGAAATATGATGCCATCAAAAGTGTTCAGTAGTCCAATTGCTTGTGATCAGAGTTTGATGAAACTTAGTATTATTATTATAAGATCTCTAAATAATACAACAGTACAATGTAAATCAGATACTAATTAATACAAAACACTACATGTTAGTCAAACACTGAATATGAGAAAACGGTACACATAAGTCAGACAGTGAATATAAGAAAACAGTATACGTAAATCAGACAGTGAATTTTAGAAAACAGTAAACTTAAGTCAGTCAGTGAATATAACAAAAGAGTATACGTAAATCAGATAGTGAATATGAGAAAACTGTAATGTAAGTCAGTCAGTGAATATGACAAAAGAGTAAACATAAGTCAGACAGTGAATATGATAAATCAGTACACATAAGTCAGACACTGAATATCAGAAAACAGTAATCGTAAGTCAGACACTGAATATCAGAAAACAGTAAACGTAAGTCAGACACTGAATATGAGAAAACAGTGCATGTAAGTCAGGCACTGAATATCAGAAAACAGTACACATAAATCAGACGCTGAATATCAGAAACAGTACACATAAGTCAGACACTGAATATCAGAAAACAGTAAACGTAAGTCAGACACTGAATATCAGAAAACAGTACACGTAAGTCAGACACTGAATATGAGAAAACAGTACACATAAGTCAGACACTGAATATCAGAAAACAGTAAACGTAAGTCAGACACTGAATATCAGAAAACAGTTCACGTAAGTCAGACACTGAATATCAGAAAACAGTACACATAAGTCAGATACTGAATATGAGTAAACAGTACACGTAAGTCAGACACTGAATATGAGAAAAATCCTCATTTGTCTAAGTAATTCCTTTTTATTCTCCATTGGGAGCTGAAGATTATTCACATCAAACTATGTGAAAGGTAGGGATGATAAAACTTGTACTATATGGCAATTTACCATTGTATTGCAGTTAGTGAAGGAACAGAAGGGAAGAATAGCTGAACTATCCAAATCTAAACAAGAACAGACTATAGAGTATAAGGTAACATATGCTTTTATGAGACTATGTTCTTTACATATCAAAGATCATTCATACTCAGAAACATAATAATGATAAAGCTCATCTTGTATTAGAAGTCTGAAACGTCTGTCTCTAATCTAGCTTCTGATAGATATTTTGACATTTTAACAAAATGGGTCAGAAAAACTTGGCCCTATTTAATGGGGATATTCGAAGGTCTGGGGGTTTTAAACATATTTATTTACCTTGAACCCATCAACACCCGGGATACACCCGGAAAAATATATTTCAGTTCAGTCAATGTCCCCCTAAACCATTTATGTTACATCTGCGGTTTCATTACATTTTTTTTTATGAAACAAATGTGTCACTGGCTATCAAAGACTGCATACACATCCAAAAATTTGGGACATAGGATCATGTGATACCTCAGCCTCTGGGATTTGCTGGATTTGAGGTTTATGAATATGTCAAAGAAAATTTTTTTAAACCAGGGCCTAGTTTTCTGACCTTACTCCAGCCAACTGTCACAATAGCTATTAGAGGATGGAATAGAGACAGATGTTTCGAACTACTATTGTACATGTATATTTACACAAATATTTCATGAATAATAATCATGATTAATAAATTAGTATTGAATCATTCATTATTTTGTAATTTAAGTTTAAAAATACAATTAGTTTGTCTTGTAGAATTTCACTTACAATTTATTCTTCCCGGAAACAAATAGACTGTTTGGAATTTTGTCAACAAGTGCACAAAAGTAAACATTACACTCTTAGACACCTGATACCTCTTTTCATTATGAAATACTTGTTGTGGTTGATATACTTCCTTGTGTGGAAAATTCTTTAGCTGCTTGTTTGGATTTAGGGTTTTGTTTTGCGGTTTAGTTCGTTAGTACCTGGTTTTTTTTATTTACTGTCGTAAACGTAAAATGCTTTCTTGTGGATACTGTTTTTTTTTTTTTTATTGCAACAGGAAAGAGTACAGACACTAGAAGCTCATGTTGAAGAAGCTAGAAAGAGAATGGTTCAATTTGAATTATTAAAAAAGGTAATGGCTCTTGTTAGGTTTTTGTTTTTTTGGGTGGAAGAGATCGTATAGTCCACAGTTATTGATGCTGTTCTTGTTACCATGATAAAAGTCATAAACATTCAAAACTTTCACTCTTGTTTGCCTATAAGGCCCAATGATCCAACCCCTATATTATAATGTTCAAATTGTGAACAAGAATGAGCTATATTGTACTGTACATGTAGATGTTATTTTCAGTTACTGGTAGTCTGTATTTCATCAGAAGAAAACTTAAGCTTGTATGTAACATGAATTGAACTGTTTACTAAAAAATTTTAGTGATGAATGGAATTGTTTGCCTTGTAAGCAATATTTATTCTGAAATATTTCAGGAAAAAAATAAATTATTAGCAGAAGTGGAAGCACAGCAATCTGTCATTGATGGTCTGAAAGCAGAACGTAAACTCTGGGGTCAAGAATTGGCACAGCAAGGTTAGTCTTCTGCAAATGATAAATATTTTTGGGTTCCCACACAGAACAATCATCAAAATTGTTTTCTTTTCCTGGTTCTTGTCTTTTTGGATTTCGGGGAAGGGAGGGTTTGATTCTCCCAAATGTACAGGCCTAGGGTGGAGCAGACACTTTATTTAGAAATTAGGATTAAGGGTCTTGATATTGGGTTTTCTTCTGTTCTTATTCTGATCTGAAATTAGAAAAAATAACTCGCCCGATGGGCGAGAAGTATAGTATCTGTTATGTACTGATTGTTTTTAGTTTACTATGAACAATATTATCATTTAAGTTCTTATTTTTTGAATATGCAACTATCATTTTCTGCTTATAGACATGGGGGAATTTCTCTTGAAGGCTCTTATAGTGGGCATGAACTATCTTGCTTGCTCGATTGCTGGTTGTATTAAACGGGACAACAAAGGGTGCTATGCCTACATTATGATGAATATTTAGTCCTATAGGTCTTGCTGTATTCAATGTCTCAATCCAATGGGCCTCCCTAGATTGACGGAATTTGGTAGTTTCATCTTCGGGCAAGTCAATTTCTATACGCTCAATTGGGATTAGGGTGAGATCGTCTATTGAATGGTCGTCGAGGTTGAAATGATTAGAAACAGGCTTGTCTTTCTTTAATTTGATGTCTGACCTATGAGCAT
>NW_008711185.1:584679-621361 GCF_000327385.1 Lottia gigantea | reverse complement strand
CTTGCCAGTGGTTGTTGTAGTTGGGGAGCATAATGAAAATAACTTGGGGTTAGAAGGGAATGTACAGCGGATGTAACAGGAGGAAACTGTATATGCTAGCGTGAAAATGTTGGGATCAAATTATGCAAATAAGTCAAACTGGGTTTGGGGATATATAAAGCAAGATGAAAAATGCAAAAAAATATATATTTAGGTGATAAATAACGCTAACAATGATGTGAAAAATTATAACAAGTAAAACAAAAACTTACGCAATTGACACGAACCGGTTTTCGAAATATTATCCTTTTTCAAGTGTCGAGGAATGGTTATGAAATGACATTGAATTTGCGATTTATATAGTAGTCAGTTAATACAGGTTTTTGATTTTCTAAAAATTATTGAGTGAATCATGTCATATCTTTGATCAGTTGAGGATTAGGATTATTTTTGATTTCTTAATTAGTTGAGTCATATCTTTGATCAATTGAGGATTATAGGAATATTGGATTAGATTTTGATTATATCTGAGTAATAATTCAGGAGGATTAGATTATCTCAGAGTACAATTTACATAAATGAAAAACATAAATAATCAGAAATCAAGAATACAAAAATATAAAATAAATAAACATGAGAAATATTTGATAAAATAAGCGGGATTAGTGAATTGTAAATTGATTAGAACTAACGTTGAATTTTGATTATACCCGAGTAGTAATTTAAATGGATGGATCATCTCGGAGTATAATTTACATGGAAGAAAAACATAAATAATGGCAATTAAATTTACTTGGTTAGATTAAAAGATTTTTGCAAAAATTTTTTTGAAGAAAGTTTGTTATATGCACGAGAAACAAATGTCAAAATCCTAACATATACAATATATACAAAAAAAATAAAATATATATAAGATGAAATAATATTAATAATATTTTAAAGATGTTCTTTGGAAATAAAGCTTTTCTCAAGCTACCTTAAAAGGGACATTCTGCTTTTTTTGTAGGTCGAATTTTTTTTTACTCACATTTGTGAAAACTATACACCAAAATCTAGAGTTATGTGCCCTTTAACGTATCTGAAATTTTTTACTGAAAAGATCCAGCCATTAATTTTTAAATGCCAAAAATATTTAAAAACATTATGTTAGGTTTTAATTTTTTTTTACTTTTTGGAAGCTGTTAGAAAACTACTGTACGGATTCGAGTAAAAGACTGTATTGAGCCATTATAAAGCCAATCGCCAAAACTAGGTCAAACTAATTATTCAACAATTAGTACTCTCCGTATTAATTTACCCTTTTAAAACAAATTCAGTTTGATAAAGAAGATCCAAAGATATAAATAGCATACTTAAGAAATATCTTCAGGTAAAAGTTATGATGTTTTGGATAATGAAAACTATTAACAAAAAAAGTGGAATACCCCT
This sequence comes from Lottia gigantea, assembly GCF_000327385.1. Taxonomy (NCBI): domain Eukaryota; kingdom Metazoa; phylum Mollusca; class Gastropoda; family Lottiidae; genus Lottia; species Lottia gigantea. The sequence continues at coordinate 619,954 of NW_008711185.1, read as the reverse complement.
TTAAATGAAGTTAAAAATATAACATTGTATAAATATTGTATGTTGAGCTGACATGCTACATGTGTAAGTCTTGATATCATATGCTAAGGAAATTAATTCGAACACAAGCTGTTGAAAATGAAACCTATTAAGAACTGTTGATTATCATTTTATTGTAACCTAACTATTGACTATTGAAATCTTGATGGAGACAGATATGAAAAAAATCTTATTGATCATATTCAATTTCTACATGTAATTTGACACCAAACTGAATTAATTTCCGTTAGTGAGAGGTCAGTTTCAAACTGGAAGATTCCAATCAAAATTTAATACAGTTTTTACAGTCTGATAGCCTTGAATATTCTTTTGTCCTTATTTAAGCAATCAGTGAATAAAGCAAAATACATCATCTGTTAAAAAGATTGCCATGTCCATTGAAGGAACCACCTGATCAATATGAGGAATATGTGCTTCAAACTGCCATCTCTCACAAATATGTGAATTTCAACTTCATATTAAAGTATCAATTAATGGCTTTTACAATTCCAATTTAATGATATAAAATTCAATTAGTTTTGATTTATTGGGATTGGAGAAGGAGCGGCACAAAATGGCCGTTTTATACAATGGCACAATGTTAACTCTTATGTTTTCATTATTAGCCTAGTCTTGAATCCATTAGTAAATGAGACAGGAGTAAAAAATGACAGAGGTCTCAGACTGGCCTTTGAAAGTACTGATTAGCAGAATATATTTTTTATCTCAGAGAATTGGGAGCTTACTTTATGGTGTAAGTGACAATAATCCAGCTGGGTACAAACTTAACCCATTAGATAAATACAGGGATCAATTTAAGTGGTATTGCATCCAAATATTTTCCTGTGATTGACTGCTAATCAATCATATTGTATATTTTTTTGTGAGAATTTTCTTCCAAATCTTTATTCTATCTATAACCTTTAGGAACTAATGTAATTGGCAAGATTGATATGAACTACAACTGGAACGGTTTCACTTGCTATAAAATTTTTTAGGTAGTACCAAATTCAATATAAATTTAATCCTAGGTGAATAGGGAAAGATAGAGTAGGAGCCATTGTGAGATTTATTTGGTTTCAATGATTCTGCAAATTATAAAATATAAAGGTTCAAATTTCTTTTACCACTCAATGTGAAACATTTATATAGTTATAGTATTTTAATGGTATGATAAACAAACCATCATCTTCAGAATCTAGTCTCTGTTCTTCACTTCAAGATAAAATAAGGTTTTAAATTGAAATGAAATAAAAAACTTAAGTCAATTTCCATTATTAATCTTTTGTAATAAAAATGAAATTAATGATAAAAATGATCTTTAAATAGTTATTATTGATTATATTTGACGCACAGTAACTAAAATAATAAGGAATTTTTGTCTTCATTTCCATTTTAGTCCTGAAAATTCTCTAAAAACAACTGTTTCATTTAAATTTTCAAAGACTAACTGATATATGTCCCTGAGCTGTTCCAATTTTAATTCACACTTTCTTGAATGTTTTTTTAACTCCGTACAAATTTAGAACTTTAATATGAGTGAAGGATTCTTATAGATTTCATTTTCTACCCCATGGTGTTATTTTTGGCAGTGCTGAAAAGCATTACAAACTAACCTGTAAACCTGAGATTCCTGCAATTCCACTAAAACTAAGTGTTTAATGACATCACTGAGTGCAAAATAAGCTTGTTTCACACAACACCTTTAAATTAGTAACGTTATCAAACACTTAGTTTTAATTGATTGCAGGAATCACAGACGTCTGAATGAAAATTGGATTGGTGCAAATTGATGATATCAGTGTCCCTGATACACAGAATTTATTTTTTTAGTAAATCTCTTTACAGTCTCTTTAAGCAACATGTATGTAACATTGCCTACATTTGACTTGAATGTTGGTTAACTGGGTGTTATATGTCTAGTAGTATTTCAATGTTATGACTTGTTATAATACAGTTTCCAATATTACTTGTATTGATTCACTAGAATGAGTAACTTTCTTATATTATCTTGCAATACTGTTAAATAGATTAAAATAAACTTAATGAAGATAACAATGTTTTTTTTTTATACCTTTTTTAATTTGTTAATGTATCACACCAAAAGAAGCAATCTGATTTTATTTACAAACTACATACTAAATCTAGTTGAATTTATTCCTTACATTACCTGAAAGTTTAACTTAAAGTATCTTTCTGTTAATTTGAGATTTGATTTGAGTATTTAAGAGGTTTCCGTAAACCTAATCAATTCACTGTGTTTTTGGCAAACTAAACGCCAGTTTCTCCTACATAGTGTGATGTTTCCTAAAATAGTATCAAGTACTCAAGAAGCCCGACCAATTAATAATTAGTACATCAATCTGAAAGTTTTAACTTAAAAGTATCTTCTCAGAGGTATTTCAAAGGTTTCCGTAAACCTAATCAAGATGCTATGTTTTTGGTCGGTGTCAGAAAATCTATGTATGAGTTTCTTCAAAATAAAACGCCAAATTATACTGAAATATATCTCCTACTTATTCTGAAGTTTTCAAATAAAACTATATATTTTTCACTTCACCTGAAGATGACAAGATTGTTGAAACATCGTGTGTAATAAAACTAAGGAGTAGTATACCATAAAATTGTGTCTGTTATTTAATAGATTCTTCAATATATTTCAGGCTCTTCACTGGCTCAAGATAGAGGTCGATTAGAAGCTAAAATAGAAACTTTACAATATGAATTAAATACTATGCAAAAAAATATTAATGTAAGTGTTTTTGAATTAAATGAACACCATCTTTCAGAATGAATATTAATTTCGCTTTCTTGTATATACAGTAGAAACTGTATTTAATAGAGGACATGATAGCTTAAGCTTAAGGGTGGAGAATAACCTATAGATTAATCGTTAAAGATTGTTATATTTTAACCTTCAGTTACGTATCTTTTTCAGCGTGAAACAGACATAGTGAAAATTAAAACCAAAATGATAGATGATCAGACGGAAACTATACGCAAGCTAAAAGAGGTTTGTACCATTATTTGATATAGTGCGGGCATGATATATCGCTACATCTCCATATGACATGTCACACTACATGTATCAATTCTACTAGCCAATATGCTGATTTCATCTAATAGCCAATATACTGATTTTATTTAATTGCCAATATGCTGATTTTATCTAATAGCCAATATGCTGATTTTATTTAATAGCCAATATGCTGATTTTATTTAATTGCCAATATACTGATTTTATTTAATAGCCAATATGCTGATTTTATTTAATAGCCAATATGCTGATTTTATTTAATAGCCAATATGCTGATTTTATCTAATAGCCAATATGCTGATTTTATTTAATAGCCAATATGCTGATTTTATCTAATAGCCAATATGCTGATTTAATAGCCAATATGCTGATTTTATTTAATAGCCAATATACTGATTTTATCTAATAGCCAATATGCTGATTTTATTTAATAGCCAATATGCTGATTTTATTTAATAGCCAATATACTGATTTTATTTAATAGCCAATATGCTGATTTTATTTAATAGCCAATATGCTGATTTTATTTAATAGCCAATATACTGATTTTATTTAATAGCCAATATGCTGATTTTATTTAATAGCCAATATGCTGATTTTATTTAATAGCCAATATGCTGATTTTATTTAATAGCCAATATGCTGATTTTATTTAATAGCCAATATGCTGATTTTATTTAATAGCCAATATGTCGATTTTATTTATTTGCCAATATGCATTGTATCGTGTTACGTATCGTATTGTTACATGATTGGCTATACCCAACCTCTTATATTATACTATTATATATATATATACTACATATATAGTATATAATCTATAATGACATTGTTTTGAGGACAGACAAAGTTGATACATCAACATTTATGTATCTTAATTACATTTACTTCCAAATAGGAAACCTTTGATCCAGCAGAATAAAAGAAACCTGTTCAAACCATCTTCTTGATTTCCTTCTCATCTTATTTGTTTACTATGAGCAGCCTTGTAGATTTGAAATTAAATTCAAACACAGATATTTTTGCTCATCCAGGTTTCGTCAAAACATAAAAACAACCAGTCCTTTTGTTTTCAAAAGGTATATAGAGTAACGCATTTAGAGGGTTTGACTAATCACTCAATTGAATAAGGACATATGTCAATCCAAAATGGAATTCTTGTTTATTCAGAATGAAGACAATTTTTTAGAATTTAATCACTCAATTGAATAAGGACATTTGTCAATCCAAAATGGAATTCTTGTTTATTCAGAATGATGACAATTTTTTAGAATTTGTCTGAAATAGTATTACAATCTTCAGGAAGAAAAATTCTAGAATTGATAACGTCAGTTGTCTCTTTTCCTCTCTTTCTGTCACTCTGTTACTCACTCCTTTAAACTGTCCACAAGAAAGAGCAAAAAAAGTAGAAATAGAAAACTCAGTTTCCCAGAAAAAACTGATAAAATAGACCTAACATTTCAGAGATGAAAGTGTGTTGTTGTACGTTGTTTTAAAGAGTGTTGCTGTGTGTTGTTATAAAGTGTGTTGTTGTGCGTTGTTATAAAGTGTGTTGCTGTGTGTTGTTTTTAAGAGTGTTGCTGTGTGTTGTTATATAGTGTGTTGTTGTGCGCTGTTATAAAGTGTGTTGCTGTGTGTTGTTATAAAGTGTGTTGTTGTACGTTGTTTTGAAGAGTGTTGCTGTGTGTTGTTATAAAGTGTGTTGTTGTGTGTTGTTATAAAGTGTGTTGTTATAAAGAGTGTTGCTGTGTTTTGTTAAGTGTGTTGTTGTGCGTTGTTATAAAGAGTGTTGTTGTGCATTGTTATAATGAGTTTTGTTATAAAGAGTGTTGCTGTGTGTTGTTATAAAGAGTGTTGCTGTTTGTTGTTATAAAGTATGTTGTTATAAAGAGTGTTGCTGTGTGTTATTATAAAGTCTGTTGTTATAAAGAGTGCTGCTGTGTGTTATTATAAAGTGTGTTGTTATAAAGAATGTTGCTGTGTGTTGTTATAAAATGTGTTGTTATAAAGAGTGTTGCTGTGTGTTATTTTAAAGAGTGTTGCTGTGTGTTGTTATAAAGAGTGTTGCTGTGTGTTGTTATAAAGAGTGTTGCTGTGTGTTATTATAAAGAGTGTTGCTGTGTGTTGTTATAAAGAGTGTTGCTGTGTGTTGTTATAAAGTATGTTGTTATAAAGAGTGTTGCTGTGTGTTATTATAAAGTCTGTTGTTATAAAGATTGCTGCTGTGTGTTATTATAAAGTGTGTTGTTATAAAGAGTGTTGCTGTGTGTTGTTATAAAGAGTGTTGCTGTGTGTTATTATAAAGAGTGTTGCTGTGTGTTGTTATAAAGAGTGTTGCTGTGTGTTGTTATAAAGTATGTTGTTATAAAGAGTGTTGCTGTGTGTTATTATAAAGTCTGTTGTTATAAAGATTGCTGCTGTGTGTTATTATAAAGTGTGTTGTTATAAAGAGTGTTGCTGTGTGTTGTTATAAAATGTGTTGTTATAAAGAGTGTTGCTGTGTGTTATTATAAAGATTGCTGCTGTGTGTTATTATAAAGTGTGTTGTTACAAAGAGTGTTGCTGTGTGTTGTTATAAAATGTGTTATTATAAAGAGTGTTGCTGTGTGTTATTATAAAGAGTGTTGCTGTGTGTTATTATAAAGAGTGTTGCTGTGCATTGTTATAAAGTGAGTTGTTAAAGAAGTTTGATATAGAAATTGGATTAACATGAAAAAGTTGTTCCCACACATGGAAGAACTTAATGTGGCTTTAAGAATTAGATATTTTGAATAACTGTGCCGAAGGCAGACCAAGAGTATACACTTATGCTACATTCGACCATTCCTCACACACAATTCGTAAATGTTGGCACGAAAATGCGTTAAATTTAAACTAGAAAGGAGAACGAACGCATGATGTTCACACAGGCTTGAATGAAGCCTTTGTACCCAATTCCCTTTTCCTGTTCATATTAAAGTCATCTACTGACGACTTCCTTATCTTTTTGAAATGGACTAGTTCTGTTTATGTTTTGACGGTGACCAGATGAGCTAAAATGTCTGTTTGACTTTAATTTTAGTGGCTGACAGTTTCTGAACAATTTGGTTTTTCAACCTTATTCGACCTTTAACAATTTAGAACCATAGTTTGGTATTTATTTGAAGTTGCAGTTGCATGGGTAAAATGACCCAATATTGTGACAGTAGCATTATAGTTTAATGTTTTGACTTCAAGTCGACCAATCAGGATAGTTCTTATTTTGAAATTTGTTGTTTCATTGCGAATCGTTTGTTTGTGTAGGTAATATCACTTCCAATTAATCAACAACCATTAGAGAATAGCTAGGAGACCAATAAAATACACCCATCTTATGAATTATTCATGACTTTGAAGTGGTGTATATGAGCCAACTCAGGGGAGAAAATCATTGTTTGGAAATCTTCAGGGTATTTATACTTATTTGATTTATAAAGGTAAAACCATATCAAGCAATCAAATTAAATCATATGTCTTGTTATTCATGTTTAACATGTATGTAAATTAATTGAAGGGTTTACTGGAGAGAGATGAAGAAATTAGATCTGTTAGAGAAGAAGCTTTAAAGATGCAGAAATCTCTGGAGGAACAGTTGGCAGATGAGAAGAACATTAATCAAGATAATCAGGTAGGACTCAATGTTCGCATCTTATAACCAGGCATTAAAGACAGGATTGGCCTTTCCAATAACATAATGAATTTTTTTTCAAGAAGTATTTTAGCTCCAAAAGGGTTTTGAGGTCCACATTTATGATTACCATCAAATTAAAATTATCAAAAAATTTAAAAAATATTAGCTATGTTGATCCTCCATAAGGTAAGCAGAGTTGATAGCCAAGTAGCAGAGTGGCATTAGGTCCCCCCTTGCCAGCAACACCAGTAACAGTACTAATTTTATAGTTCAAATTCAATAAAAGTCATACAGTACTTGTTAATACCATTAACAAAAATCACAGATGAATAGAACAAACAGAAGACAAGTTAGATTTTGATTTGTGGCTATCTGCACAATATTCCAGTGTTCATAGAGAATAAAAACATGGATATATTTTCTTGTATTACCAACAATAGGTTTGTAGTTGTAAGGCCAATGGTTCCTTTTCAAGAAAAAGTGTCACAGTGAAACATTGACAAACATTATGACACATGAAATATGTGTTTTAATAACTTTGACATGCATCTTTCTGAAAATGCATCATGTCTGCTACATTATTTATTTTCTGCTATATTATTGACTTTTGTTATATAATTTACACTTAGCTAACAGCATTTTGTTGGATCTAAAAATGGAAGTTGACAGCTTAGAGAAATTGAATCAAAGGAGACCTTACTAGTGATTTACGTGTTGGAATATCTGCTGACGAGTGTAAACAAATTCCTAAAATGGAAATGGAAAGCACACAAATAACCATACCAAAACAGGGTAAAACCCAAATAGCCCTAGGCTGGTTTATTTTCTATAAATACATTAGACCAGGCAGTGAAAATGGGTTACTAGAACTTTTGTTTCTGATTAAAACTGCAGATATAGATGTTTTTTCTACAAATGACTCTGAATGCCTTCCAGATTCTCTGTTAAATGTTAGGTTAAGCTAGACGCAGACAACAGATATGTGTTTATTGAATACAAAAAACATTGTTATGTGTTTAAGTTTTCATTAGCCCCAAACAATGGGCATTTGCTCAAAAGAAACTTTGTGTATGCCGCTTTGTCACATGACCTTTGTCTCACGTGACTAAAAGGTTCAAATATAATGTATGTTGATTATTTGTGCAGAATTCAAACAAGTTTGATTTACAATTTACCCATACTTATGAATATATATCAGATTGAACTGAAAGAAGATTTCAATTTTTACAGACGATATGACATGTTTAAAAGATTTTTAATCAGCTTGGTACTAGTTAGAAGTAATAAAAATGTTTGGTTAATATTCAGGATTATGCTTTAATATCAATTAAACAGAGGAAATCGATTTAAATATTCAGAATAAAAACTTGACAGAAAATCTTTTGTTGTTGGGAATTTGTCTGTCTTTTGATTATAAAAATTTAAGCTATATATTTTTCAAAAAAAGATAAGAAATGAGTTAAATTTTGATAAATTAATAGAAATAAAATTAATAATAAATAGATGGAGATTATGGAAATAATATAGATGAGATTGAACTTCTGACTAACCTTAGGTTAACTAAAGGCATTGTTCATTACCAATTTGTCAGATCAAAATGAATCAGGAATTATGCAGTGTAACGCAGGCATTCAAGCAGAAGACAGATCCTGTGAGACCAGATAAAGAAGTTCTTTAACTTTTGGAAATAGAATTCAAATGTAATGACTTATTTACTTTTAATGAAGTATTTATCTTCAGGTTTCAGGAGCTACCATGGGAAAACGATTTGCTCCTTCCCATGCTAACATTTTCATGGCAGAATGGAAAAGAGAAGATTCACTCTTCTGTCCCAAACTACCAATTTTTTATGTAAGATTTCTTGTTGATATGATGATATTTTCTTTAACTGGACTGATTTGAATGATGAAATTTGGGAATATTTTTAAATTCTCAATAATGACCACCCTTCTGTAAGATTTCTAGTATTTAAAAGTGTTAAATAAATTGATTTTCTAAACATAACAGTTTTTAAAGATATCAATTTTCATAAAACCAATAATAATTAGATATTAAAGTTTATTTCCAACCTACTGAAACTCACAAACTTTTCTTTAAATCATCTTTTCAACCGAAACATACCTTTTCTGTCATTTTGAAATGAAAAATCTTGAGATGTTACCAAATTGATATGTGCGTGTAGGATTTTGAGGAGACTTGTTCCACTATTTTCACAAAATTAATTTGAAGATTTTTGTGAAGCATCAAACACTCTATAGTAGCTGAAATCACAGCTAAAAAACTGAAATCACTGCTAAAACTCTTGGAACACTGTAGCAGTACCTTATTCTTCAGTTAATCATTGTTTATCTTCTCGCTGTCAGACCTGTCCTTTACTTTCCTAAACTATAGAACAGATTCTATTTTCCAAGTGAATGAAAAACTAAGTTGCACCAAGCAATATGATGTACCTTATCTCTTGCGCAAGGTGTAATGAATAATATGTTGGCAAAACCATGAATTTACTGAGAGTAGTTTTAAACCACCATAACTCTGACCACCATAAATCTGATAGCTACGTCAACAAAGGAAACAAAACTGTCTCGAAACAATTTAATCAGCTAGGCCACGATTTATTAGATCTCAAAGTTATTTCCATAAAGATTAACCCATAGAAAAACTAGTAATTGAAAACAATTGTATTTTAGTCAGATTATAGAGTAACCAGATCTAAACCTTTATATTCTGTTTTATTTCGCTATTTCTAGTGATAATGTGTGCATATGCATTAATCTCAACACAAAGACATTCTAAGACTAACAGTGCTCTTTTGTTTGAGGTTGATATTCCAATTCTTACAAAACTAATGTAAAATTTTCTTAAGCGAAAAATTCACAAAGACATTAGCTGTTCTACTTGTTATTCTTGTAGAATATGGATTTTCCATTGCCTTCAAGACAATTATAACATACCATTAGGATGGAAAGAAACAAACTTACAGCATGTTTTAAAAACTTTACAAATAATAATTCAATTGTCTTCATGCTTTCTCATGTGAAAAATCATCCATTCTAATAAATCTAATTATATTTATCTTATTATACTGGTGCTCATAGCTATTTATCAGCATAATTTTTATTCAATTATAGATTGATTTGATTCTGTTTACAACTAACTTTGAGTATATTGACCTATACTGTTATATAATTCAAGAAATGCTCAAATCATATGCTTCTGTAACACATGTTGACACAGAGCCTTGAGTACTTTTCTCATAGGTAAGTAGGTAGATAACATGTTAACATTCACTTCCAGTGGCTTTATAGCTCTTGCTGCATAATTACTGATAGGGGAAACAAAGTTGTAAATGAAAATGAAATTTTTAACAGTTGTAAGGTTTCCTAAGATAATAGAGAGATTACAAGATTAATTGTCGAAGTTTCAAAGTCTCACTAATACAAATATTAAGTCTTAGTCTTGAAGGCACAAGTTGTGCCCCTTACTGCATTATTAAGTATTGTTTTTCAAAACAAAAAACCAGCAAATGATTCCTTTTTGGATTCACATAAAACACTTTCCCTAAATTGGGTTTTCATGATATTTAATTCTGAAAAAAGGGAAAGTCCCTTTGTGATTAAATCCCTTGGGATGTGGGATTATATATATCATAAAAACTCTCTGCAATGTTTTAACCTATATACCGGTAGGTAAATCCTTGAAGCATTAAAGGAAATTAATGTTCTGCACATTGATTAATTGACTTTATTCAGGTGATTACCAGGTATATACAGTACTGTAGTAATGTTTCAGTAATATCATAAACAATATTAAAGACACTTTAAAGTTTGTTTAAAAGTTGTTTCAATATTTGGATTGTTTTGGTTGTGTTAGAACTTTATTGAATAGAAATATATAATGTATGTATAATATCTTAAAAACCATTACATGCATTCTTTTGTCACCAGCCAACAGAGACTGTTAATTTCCTGTATGCCATAGTAGAGAGCTATTTAATTTAGTTTAATAAAGCCAAAGATAAACCTAGTATTGCATCATAATTCTGTTGTTGACATGTTTTTTATTGGTTTGCATTACGTATAGCATAAATAAATATTACGTATAATTTTTTATGATTTATTACTTAGGAACTGCCATTCTTATTCACAACCATAACTAACTGGTGAACGCTATGGTGTGAGGGCACTTTACGAGATGATCAGTTTAAATTCCACTATCCCAACCACCTTTGATATTGAACTAATGAAAGTAAAAACATGGCAAATAGAAGTGCATCAATCTTAACATTCTCTCATGATTATATTACCAATAGCATAACTAATATAAAAGTTAGTCTTTGTGAAATTTGATTAATTTGATTTGTTAATTATTAAAGAAATTCCATAAAGTTCAATCAGTCAATATGCTCAATCGATATATCTATATACAGTTGGAAATTTTTGTTAACTTTGTAGCAATATCGTTTAATCTGAACTAGTGATATTTCACGCTTAAAGGGATTGTAAAGAGGTTTTTAAAAATTTGTATGAGTATTGGGAACACCATCAGCGTCAATTTGATACTAAAACTAAGTGTTTTATGACGCCGCTCATCGCAAAATTTGCTGTATCACATAAGGACTAGTGAATTTTAGTGGAATTCCAGGAACCACAGATGTATGATTGAAAATTTGAATTTGATGCTATCAATGTCTTGGATATACATATAAATAATATTTTTAATGCCATAATTTTCCTACTAAATCTGAAGTCTTGAAATAATTGGACTTTAGGAGTAAGATAAAATCTTCATCCATTGTTATCAGTAAGAAATGAAGCAATACTTTGTTCTGTGGTAGAGAATAGTCACGTTCTGCTGGAAGCTGTATCAGTGCCAATGAATATAGTTTGATATAAATATTAGTCTTATTTCCACCTTGTTCAGGAAGTAGAATGTCAATCTTCTACCTTTAAGATATATTTATATATTATATTCATGTAAATTATTGACTAAACTAGGTGATAAAATATATTATCACTTTCCTGTTACACTTTTTTTTTTAAAAAATCAATAGTGGCCTATAAATATATAAAATATGTTTTGATTTCGATAGACAAGTCATTTTTCTGTTTGGGTTGAAAATTTTGGCTTGCACGGTTATTTTTCCAAAAAGTTCCATTGTAAATTGTTGTTTTTCCAATTTCCAAAAAGTTAGCTTTTTTAATGGTTGTTTCTCCAAACACTTAGGTAAACAGTTGTTTTTATCAATATGTTAGGCTAATGGTTGTATTCCAAATAGGTAGGTTAATAGTTGTATTCCAAATATTTTTCATTTTAGCAGATTTTCAGGAGCCACAGCGTCTGATTGAAAATTTGAATGGTGCAAATAGATGCTATCAGTTTTCCAATACACATAAACAAATTTCCAATCCCTATAGTTAGATTAATAGTACATGTTCCAAATGCAAAAAGTTTTCGGAAATGATAGGTTAATGATAGTGTTTTCTAAAAGGCAGTTTACTATAGTTAGGTTACTCTGTAACTTACTAGTGGTTTTCTCCACTGCTGGAAAATAATTTGATGAGCAAATCTGTTTCAATTTTGATGGCTATTGATATTTTGGTTCTTGTATCCAAATATGACTAGACTAAAGAAGATTATTTCTAAAAGTTGATCCTCAATATACATAAATAATGTTATAAATTGAAATGTTAGGACCAGATTTTATAGATGTAATGATTCAAGAAATGACGTTACAAACAACATAACAGTCATTAAGTTACCAACTGGCATAATATAAATATTAATCTTAATTTGGAAGCATTCTATATGGATTATAAACACTATATTGTCTGGCTTTATTAGTAAACAGATACATATTGTCTGTAAATGTAAACAATACGAAAATATATTGTCAATTAATTCTTTAGGGCAATGACTTTATTGACCTTATACCTGTAAACTTGTCTGAAATACTGTTAATATGTTCTATTGATCTTTTAAAAACACACAAAGCCATATAGATGGCAATTTTGTAATAACATCTAGTTGATTTGAGATAATGAGAATATTTCTAAAATGTTATTATGGTTCTGGCTGACTCTTCAAATGGAAGTTGAGTTGTGAAACCCAGTTGCAGAGTAGTGTCATGTGTTCTAAACAGATAATGTAAGTTTTCAAAGTGACACCAACCTTGTATTGTACTTAAAACAGCAGCAATTCATAGATGAATAGATGACCCACAATTCATCCTTATTTATTGATGCATTGCGTTAGATAAAAATATTCTTGATGTATTTGTATTTATTTATTGGCCATTGTAATAAAAATGACACAGAATCCTCATGTGTAGAAGAAATTGTGTCATGAATTGATTTCTAAGTATAATTTTTGAATAAAAATTTGTAAAAACAATCATTTCTGATTTCTGAAAACTTGAAATTTCTTTCGCACGTGTGCATACAGTGTTATTATTGTTAAAATTTTGGAAATTTATTTGCTTACAGAAGAAATGAACCACAATAATTATGACAAGAAACATTTATCATTGGATGAGTATCATTCAGTGTATCCAAGTGCAAATTCAAGGATCAGTGAAGTCCTTATTATACTCTATTGAATCCTTGGCAATTTTGAATATTTTAGTTAAATTTTGAGCAACAACTGCTGAATGGCTCAATATTATTAATGTCTGTATTCATAAACTTGAACTTAACTAGTTTTTAAAAATTTTAACATGCTACTATTGAGAACTGATATCTTCATTGTTGCTGTTAGGTGTAATGCAGTTCATGTCATTCAGACCTATAACTAGCAGTGTGTATTAACTTCTTAAATAAACGTGACAAGAAAAAATAACTCTCTTTCACTCTTGATTAGGATTTCCTTTATTTTATCTGCTTCTCTCTAATAAGATTTAACACAATGTTTAACAGATAGCTCATATAAGAATTCTTCAAAAGCTTTGTGGGGTCTTATCTGTTTTAAAAGCCACCTATTAAATAATTCAAAATGTTTTATTGAATGTGTAGGAAGGCAATATATATTTAGAAAAAATAAATTCTTGATTTAAATGCACTAGAATATAATTGATCCTGGTTAAAGGAAGTGAATACAGTTTAAGAGTAATTGTCTTGTATTGTATATTAACTTTACCATGAATATTGAAAATTTAGTTATTAGATGATTTTCATGAAAATTTCACTGATGCTTAAGAGTATACATACTTCAGATATGGGTGTTTTTCTTAACCAATGTTTCACCAATGAAAATAGCACCTTGAGAAATATGGGTTGCAGCTTTGCTATGATGTATTTCATTTCAAATATCTACATGATCTCTTAAACAATCCAATCAAATTTGACTTGCTTAATAACAACAATAACATGTGCAATGTAATTAGTGGGCCGGGTAATTTGACAAGGGTCTTTATTAACCTGGTGAATCTCTAGCTGCCATGATATACATATCGTATCAATCAACTACATTACCAAAATCAAGTTATGAATGAAGATAAGTGAAAATAAAGTGTTAAATTTTATCTCATTATTCTATATTGCGTATCAATAATCGATATTGACATATTTGTATGGTATCGTGATCCTTGTATCACCCAGCTGGATGATTGTATATACAACCCATATAGTACATTTGAATTGAGGTTAATTCTAAGAAGAAATTTCTGAAAGCCCCTCTATAAAATCCTTGATCAGAAATGTAGTAAATAATTTGTTAGCAATAGAACCTGATATTTGATAACACAGTGTTCAATATCAACCAATTATCCTTAGAAACAACACTACTGTACATGTACTTTCTAAAATAGATAAAAATAATCTATAATTCAGAGTTAATTCAAGAATGACAGAGAGTGAGGGAGGGAGGCTTTCTTTATTAGTTATCTAGGTGTTAGTGTAAACGTCTTTTTAATCGAACAATTTCAGAAAATCAATATCAGGGCTTTGAATACTCCTCGATTTATATTTCTTTTCCTATAGGTATGAATAAATACAAAAAATATATGCATTGAAACTATGGGTTTTGGCCTTGTATCTCAAAAAGTTTCGTGGAAGCTGTGGTGGTTCAGTGAGTTTGACTCTGTCTTGCTAACCTGAAGTTCCTGGGTAAGATCCCAGCATAGGTAATATATAATATCTTCAGATTTTTCACCCAGTGATGAAAGCTGCAGAAAAGTAGGACCTAAAATTCCATTCATTTCATTTTTAAAAATCTTAATACTGAACTTAAAATAATATGCTCACATTTGTTATAACAGTTGATAGAAATTAAATTAGTTCTTTATCATGTATCATGCTTTAGAATAATAAACTTAAGTACAGTTCCACTACAATTAAAAAACATGACGATGGTGATTTCAAATAGGTTTATATTCAACATGTTCACTAAAGGAATTTGTTATATATTATTATTATATAATTATGTCTAATTGAAAAAGACTCTAATCGGTAGCCTAACATTAAATAATATAATTACATAATATGAATATAATATCCTTTGGTCTGATCAGTTTGACCTTGTTTATGGTAAAGAAGTGCATTGTAATTGATGTTTTGATGAGCAGGAGTAGAAAGATAACTGTATATTTGTGACTGGAATCAAAGCGCCTGGAGATACAGAATGGTTTTAATCCTACAAATACTTCAACAGAATGATTTTAAGAGGCTATAATTTGATTTAAGTTGTGGGAATATTCTATGAATGAAATCTATTTTTAGGTAAATTGTGTTGTCTGATTGAAAATTGAGAGGAAATAAACATGTTATGTTAGCCTCCACCTACAAGTTCTGTCCTCATAATCATAAACAACAATGTGTGACACATCCGTAAAAATGTCAACAAATGTAGGAACATTTCATTCAAGTATTATATTATCTAATACTATAGTGACATGCAACACAAAACTTTGTTATGAATGAAGTCCAAATAACCAATACAATAGGTACGAAAGAAAAGTGGCAGCAAGCACTTGATGGCTCATTGAGTTAGACGCTTGCTCACTAACCTGGGTTCAATCCCAGCTTAGGTCGAGATGATACCTTTGGATTTTTCCTGTCAGGTAAGAGGGGCTGACATGGAAAAAGCGTCTAGTCATTCGGATGGGACAATAAACTGAGGCTCTGTGTGCTACAGGCTTGGCACGTTAAAGATCCTTTGACAGTTGGAAATCGAAAAAGCGCAGGCTAATTTAGCTGTCCTGGCAAAATTTCCCTTCATTCATTTCATTTCAAAATCAGTTTTTGCCCTTCTGCTCACCAAATTTTACCAACATAAAACCTATTTACAATATTTTTTACTCAGGGATGGTATAGAAACATAAGATATCAAACTCAATTCTATTTAGTGTATATATTCATGTACAATGTATTTTGCATTTGCAGATGTCATAAAGTCAATGACCATATGGTAACAATAAAATCTCCTGAAACTAGAGAGTTCTGTCAACAATGCGGACCATAAAATTGACCTTATACTTCTAGATATTACTTCTGGAGTGTTCCTGTTCCGACTTTTATACATAGATACTGATCTAATATATAATATTATCTTATTATAGACTTCTACAGGCATTTAGTGCTTGTACAGAACAATGACCTGTCTGTACTAAAAGAATTAACCAAAGTACTTGACCTTTTTCTCTGTATCTTGTTATCTGCTTTCTGGACTGAAAGTCACATATTAAATCAAGTTCTGTATTTAAAGTTAACAGTATATGTAACGTGATAGACAATGTTCATCATATAAGTTCCAGCACAATTGAAATCCACCTGAAAAGTTAGCATTTCAGGCATGTATGCTGGAAATTCAAACAGGTCATTACAGGAACTCCATGAGGTCATTACAGGAGCTCAATCAGATCATTACACAAACTCAATCAGGTCATTATGGGAGCTCAGTCAGGCCATTATACAAACTCAATCAGGTCATTTCAGGAGCTCAGTCTGGATATTTAAAGGAAATCCACCAGGTCCTTACAGAAATCCCATCAGGAACTCAATCAAGCCTTTACAGGAAATCCATCATGTCATTACAGGAGCTCAATCAGGTCATTACAGGAATCCACCAGGTCCTTACAGAAATCCCATCAGGAACACAATCAAGCCTTTACAGGAAATTCATCAGGTCATTACAGGAGCTCAATCAGGTCATTACAGGAAATCCATCAGGTCAAAAACTCAATCATTATAAGAACACAATCAGTAAATTACACAAACTCAATCATTATAAGAACATAATCAGGAAATTACTCAAACTCAATCATTACAAGAACATAATCAGGAATTTACTCAAACTCAATCAATACAAGAACACACTCAGGAAATTACACAAACTCAATCACTATAAGAACACAATCAGGACTTTACTCAAACTCAATCATTACAAGAACACACTCAGGAAATTACACAAACTCAATCACTATAAGAACACAATCAGGAAATTACACAAACTCAATCATTACAAGAACACAATCAGGAAATTACACAAACTCAATCATTATAAGAACACAATCAGGAAATTACACAAACTCAATCACTATAAGAACATAATCAGGAAATTACTCAAACTCAATCATTACAAGAACACAATCAGGAAATTACACAAACTCAATCATTATAAGAACACAATCAGGAAATTACACAAACTCAATCATTATAAGAACCAATCAGGAAATTACACAAACTCAATCATTATAAGAACACAATCAGGAAATTACACAAACTCAATCACTATAAGAACACAATCAGGAAATTACACAAACTCAATCATTACAAGAACACAATCAGGAAATTACACAAACTCAATCATTATAAGAACACAATCAGGAAATTACACAAACTCAATCACTATAAGAACATAATCAGGAAATTACTCAAACTCAATCATTACAAGAACACAATCAGGAAATTACACAAACTCAATCATTATAAGAACACAATCAGGAAATTACACAAACTCAATCATTATAAGAACACAATCAGGAAATTACACAAACTCAATCATTATAAGAACACAATCAAGAAATTACACAAGCTCAATCATTACTCAAGTTCAATCATTATAAGGACTCAATCATTATAAGAACGCAATCATTATAAGAACACAATAAGATGGTTAAAGCACTGTAAAATTACAGTAAAAGTCACATTGCTTTATGCAACTCGTGTATCAATATCATTAATCTGATTCCCATTTATCTTATATATTTGATAGATGCTTAACGTGTGCTTGAAATTGAGATTAGTTAAAATTTGGGATTGGTAGGAGAGATCAAATGAAATATATCAATGACATCATTTATAAATGACATTTACATGCAGACAATATACATTATTTTCATGTCCTAAATATTTTTGTTATGTAGGTTAGAATCAGCATTTTTGTCAGAAAGTCAACTTTCTTGGGCATGTCTTACAGCATATTGTCTATGCTTCCTACCTATGCTTATCTACTTCTTCTTAGCATGGCGATTAAGAATATCAGTGAATTTACCTCTAATGTCATAAATATACTCTTACAGGCCAAGTTTGATAATCGAAATTTTGGTTCATTCTATTATTCCTTTAATGAAATCTCATTAATGTACATGTACATATTAAGTATATTTTAAAATTCCATATCTGCTACAATTCCATAATAAAAGAAATTCCATAATTCAAATGGAATAAAGTATATCTAAAAAGAAAGTCTAGAATCAAAGACAACTCTGTTCTATTATCAAATGAAATGAAATGAATCGAGTTTTACTGTTCTATTATCAGAGACTGATTCTGACTTGACACATTTTACTCTGAAAGATGTTCGTGTCTATTGTAATCATTGATAAGATTGAAAGGGTTCAATGAAGGTCGTAAATCATATTGCGTAGTAGTAAATATAATGGACAAATGACCGAATATCAGCAGGAAATAAGAATTGAAACAATCTGTTAGAGTTTCTCTATTTAGGAAGTAGACCTGCAGAGAGACATACCTGTTTGAGATATTAGTCACGTAATACCAATTGTTATCTGATTAGATATTGATAATGTTAGTATAGCTCTTTAATCAAGATCTTTCTAGTGTTAAAATACACCTTTGATGTAATATTAAAGGGACAGATTTGCTGTTTTAGGACATTTTGGTCTTGAATATATGAAGTACTAGAAAATACCTCAAACTAGTAATTTCACTTTCTATTTCTATATATGTCTTTTCTGTCTATGACTGAATCTTAAGAAAGGCATGTCATCTATTTAACTTTCAACACACATGGATTTGAAGGCTCAAATTTTGACAGTGGGCTGTGGACACTATTAATGATTGGCTCAGCTAAAAAATTCTAGTTTCTGAGACTGTACAAACATTCAGATGGAAGGCAAATCTGTCCCTTTAAAAAATGGTAGCCCTTTTTAAGTTGCCAGTTTCAGGCCTGATATGAAAAAGCAATGAATTGTATTCATTTGTTTGGGGCAGAGTTAATCATATTAAAGTTCCCTCAACAAATAAGTGCTTTCATGGTCAAATTTTCCTCATTGAATACTTCATGGCATATCTTGTTTCATTTAACTACTACAAAGGACAAGTAGGATACAACTGTATTTCATGAATACAGGTTACCTGTCTCTCATACTTTAAATTCAAAAGAAACCAGATAATAATGTTTATTTGATACATGCCTTACAGCATCTTTACAATGTAAAGCTATCACCTTCACATCATTAGCAACCTTTCTTGTATCACAGAAGTTTATAAATACAGTGATTTGTTTGGATTGTACACTAGAGTACACAGCCAATCACAGCCTTCGACATAAAGTCTGTAACTATAAGATAGAATGTTAACAGTCTATCAGTTAAAGGTCTCTGATTGGATGTATTCAATGGTGTACAATCAAATTAGTGAATTGTGTGATTGAAAACAAGTGCCTTATGATGTCAAGGTATAAGATGAAGTTTGTAATAGCTTGACATTGTGAAGATAGCTTAATAGTTGGAAAAAAAATACACACAAAAGTGGTAATCAGTTTTTGGTCAAGGTTTTTTCTCAGAAAAGGTGCATGTTGCAACATATGTAAATCCATTCCATTTTCTTGATTGTATATCTACCCCAGGGATAGTGTTATAGCCCTGATCCATTTATATGTCATCATATATCGCCCCTACATGTATGTATATTGCGAAAGAAGATCTGATGCGTAATTCTCGAGCGTAATTCAATCTATGGAAATCTGAAAATGTTATTATGATATTCCATGATAGTTATTATCTAATCATGCTGCTGGAAAAAAAAGCTTAATTTCTGAGTCCAGCAGAGGCTTCCTGATAATGCTCTTCACTGATTAAGTTATATTTAGTAGACAGCATATTTATAGGATTGCATGTAGGTCATTTGTGTTAGATAAATGGGTCAATTGCTTAATATAACCAGTAATATTGAGTTAATCCTAGGTTAAAGATTCTGTTAGAGTTCATCTTGACCTTCAGATATTGTAATGTATATTGTTTTTAATACTTCAAGCCATTGGTATATGAGCTACATTTTAAATATTTGATTATTATTTTAAAAAAGGCTATTCCAACTGTTCCTCGTGGTGCTGCTCATCTTCATTAGTGCAATTTTGGTCAGAAATGTAGGATATAAAACTACAGTAAAACTTAATAATCTTTCAAAAGGCATATTAGAAGCACAAGTTATAGATAAATAAGACAATTATATGGATAGATACTTCTAGAATATTTATTACTTCAACGTTTCAATGTGGTTCTCACACTGTCATCAGGAATATAATAGATAGTATTATCAATGTTTCAATGTGGTTCTCACACCATCATCAGGAATATAATAGATAGTATTATCAATGTTTCAATGTGGTTCTCACACTGTCATCAGGAATATAATAGATAGTATTTTCAATGTTTCAATGTGGTTCTCACACTGTCATCAGGAATACAATAGATAGTATTTTCAATGTTTCAATGTGGTTCTCACACCGTCATCAGGAATATAATAGATAGTATTATCAATGTTTCAATGTGGTTCTCACACAGTCATCAGGAATGTGGTTCTCACACCGTCATCAGGAATATAATAGATAGTATTATCAATGTTTCAGTGTGGTTCTCACACCATCATCAGGAATATAATAGATAGTATTATCAATGTTTCAATGTGGTTCTCACACCATCATCAGGAATATAATAGATAGTATTATCAATGTTTCAATGTGGTTCTCACACCGTCATCAGGAATATAATAGATAGTATTACCAATGTTTCAATGTGGTTCTCACACCATCATCAGGAATATAATAGATAGTATTATCAATGTTTCACGTGGTTCTCACACCGTCATCAGGAATATAATAGATAGTATTATCAATGTTTCAATGTGGTTCTCACACCGTCATCAGGAATATAATAGATAGTATTATCAATGTTTCAATGTGGTTCTCACACAGTCATCAGGAATATAATAGATAGTATTATCAATGTTTCAATGTGGTTCTCACACAGTCATCAGGAATATAATAGATAGTATTTTCAATGTTTCAATGTGGTTCTCACACCGTCATCAGGAATATAATAGATAGTATTATCAATGTTTCAATGTAGTTCTCACACCGTCATCAGGAATATAATAGATAGTATTATCAATGTTTCAATGTAGTTCTCACACCGTCATCAGGAATATAATAGATAGTATTTTCAATGTTTCAATGTGGTTCTCACACCATCATCAGGAATATAATCGATATTATTATCAATGTTTCAGTGTGGTTCTCACATTGTCATCAGGAATATAATAGATAGTATTTTCAATGTTTCAATGTGGTTCTCACACCGTCATCAGAAATATAATACAGTAAAACTTGTATTTAGCAAGCAGTCAGGAGAATGTTCAAAAGTGGTTTTTCGGATTTGCGAGAAAGTTGTGTACACTGTTTTCACAGCAAGTATGGAATGTAGCATTAGCCTATTCAACAGGTTGAGTAGCTTAATAAAATTATTAAGGAATGATGAAATACATACACATATAAAATGTGATAAATGAATTAATATTGAATATCCAAAAGATCAAGATCTTGACTTTTCAACATGAAACTTAGAGCTTAATGTAATGGGGAGCTTAAAATTAAGTCAATACATCAACCCACGCATTCTGATAAACATTGTATATGTACATTTTGCCCATAGACTGGCAACAAATTTGATAGAACGTAAGTGTTAATTATTGTCAAGGACAAATCAGAGATATTTAACATTAATCCTAACACTGTAAAAAATGTGTTAGATTGGACATGATTCTCGAACAATATGTGTTACTGGTATGTGATTGCTTGAAAATTATTCTCAAAGTGCATTGTGGGGGATGTCAGTAAGAGCATTGGCCAGGGTTAAAATTAATAAAGATTATTTGAACAAAAAAAAAAAACACAGACTGAAATATATATATTATTTTTGGTGATACTGTTTATTGTCATGCAATTTGATCTAAAAGTTTTCATTAAAGAGGCATTCCCCTTTTTTTGTAGATCGAAAATATTTTTTGCTCAAATTTGTGAAAACTATACACCAAAGTCTTGAGAAATGTGTCCTTTCACGTATCTGAAAGTTTTCACTGAAAAAAAACGCCTATTTATTCTATAGGTTTCATCTAAAAATATCAAGCCATTATAAAGCTAAACTGCTTAATTAACAATTAGTACTCTCTGTTTTTAATTAACCCTTTAAAAACAAATTCAGTTTGATCATGTAGATACATAGATAAAATTAGAATGCTTTAGAAATATTTTCATTTATAATATGCGAGGTTTTTAATAATGAAATTCTTTTACAAAAAAAGCAAAATGTCCCTTTAAAGAATAATGAGGAATATTTTACTGTAAAGTTATTGCATGTACTCAAAAACGTGAGTACTTTCTACTGGTTAGAACACTTTCTCATGTCAAATCCACTTAGTAATGGTACTCTGAGACAAATAAACAACCAAAAACATAATAAATGTTAAAATAGCCAATACAATGATACAATGACACAGACCAACTTATACCTTTTTGTACTCAGTTTAATATCCTTAAATCAATTATTGCTTCCATCAATCTGTTCGGCTGTTCAACTTGAGATCTATTGACTAATATTTATCAAGTCTGCTCTAATTTCTAACCAAATTACAGAGAAATAATAAGGAGAATGTTTTTAAGAGCATGAATTAACACTTTAGTTTGGTAAGAAACTCATAAACCTAAATTAAACATTTTGTCTTGAAACACATGATTCAAAAAGATATAATGGCATTTCTTGTTTCAATTCACTAAGGTTGAATTTGGTTTTTATCATTATAATAGGTTTTTTTTTTATGCATTGAGGTTTCTTTCAATAGATAAAATGGAGTAAAGAAACTTTTTGAAAGGATCAAATTACATTTGAGTTCATTTTAATGATTCTGATGGGTCTGTTTCTATGTTGATGTCTTTTGGGTGGCTGCACATTTTAAGTGCGGTACATAATGAAGTTTTAAGAACTTTTATATGGTTTCTTGTGAGTTCACAAATCAATGAAGAAGACGAGGAAATTCAAACTGTAAATTAGAATTATAGTTATTTAAAGAAAATAGTACTGTATCAGCATGACCAATGAAATTTGATGGTTTTTAGATTAGGGTAAGTGAAAGTGGTTTAATGAATCTGATATTCTTAGCAGCCCTCCATCCAGTTACTAAAAAGATGCTGTGGCTATCCTACTCATCCTAAATCTTAAATCTTTCTTAAGCACGGCCTTGAAAAGGACAAAGATATAGTCATCTTTAAAGATGTAAAAGAGTAAATTTAATTTACATGTAGTAATAATCCTTGAAGCAATGTGGCACAGTTAAAGAAGACACCTAATCATTTACAGTATTTCACTAGAAAACCAAGCTGATTCAATTATAGTAAGAGAGGCAGAAAAAGAGCAAGGCCATATAGGTTAAGATATTTTTGGACGTGGAATTAGGTTAGCCATGTGGAATCTATTGTGATGAAGAACATTAATACTTAGAGTATATTGGATTAGGTACAGGTCAGCGACAAGATTATACTAGCTTAATCTCAGGTCCTATATAATCAGAGAATAATCCATTAGAGATAAATAGAAAATACAGTGTATTATTACTGATAGACGTGTTGATTACTACCTGTCACAGATACTACCCAATTTACCACTGTAACTTTCTAACATATAATATTATACAACATTTCAACATGGATACCCTAATATAGGGCTGTGCAACGTACGGCCCTCGGACCAACAGCGGCCCGCGAGATGATTTCATGCAGCCGCAGCGTCATGTAAAATTTGAGGGAAATGCAGCGAGCGAGGAAGAGCAGACACTTTTTGAATCTCAACTTTGACAGTTTTCCCCTATTTGTACCCTCAATCTCAGGAGACCTCCATTCTCATTCCTTTTAGATTCTATACAATAGATGCTGCATCTTTTATCTGATTTAAATGCTTCAAATATTTTTAGTAGGCAAGAAAGAGGCTTCAGCTTTTATCCAATCTTGATGAAACATTGTATGCTGTTATTGCTGTATATATTGATAAGATCTCAATCCAAATTTGGTAATAATCAGAGTTTTTGAGTTACTTCCCTTCAAGACTTGATAAAATTGAATCAAATTTAGCTGTAGGCATAATGGAAGCTGCAGTTTTTGCCTGATGGAACTAACAATGCATTGTATTACTGATGAGTTGTCATTCAACTTTAAATTTGTTCAATAATCCAAGTATTTAAGTTATTATTTCTGACAGCTGCTAGAAGGCATAATATGTCATCTTAACTGGCAAGCTATCTATTTCAAGGACATTGTTTGCAATTTGATTTTTAAGTTTTGAATTAAATTTAACTGTGGATTTTCATTTATTTCAAAGTTAAATTAATGGACTTTAAATCACATCATTTTTAGACAACTATGAAATATAATTAGATTTAAAGATAGCATCCTTTCAGAAATAAATGTGTCAAACTTTATCATTATAAATATTTTTGATGTTTTCTACAACTGAGGACAATCCATCTTGAAAATTGGAAATAAATGACAGGAAATATCAGTTTGATAAAAAATGTAGGAAAACTAATTATGTGTCATGTCTATGGACTGTTTAGATGAGATGACATCTTTGCAAGATCATTTCCGACACTTTCTTCTCCATTCTAATAATTTACCTTGAGCTGCACAAATAATCAATTTCTTTACTCTATATTTAGATCTTTTAAATTCTTTGATTTTAAGCTTCAACTTTTGCTGTCACTTTCTTTCTTTCACTTTCTTTTTTCACTTTCTTTCTTTGTCAGGTGTCTATTTTTGTACTATATTCAGTATTATGTATTCAGACCATGTCTTTTGTCTTTAACCCTTTCAACATCAGTGACCACATAATTACACAATATATACCCTAGCAACCAGCCGTTACTTAGTGACATAACATCATACCTATTGTCTTATATTACTTGGAGATCTGGGTACATGGCATTTTATTTCATTTACCATCAGGGTTCAAAGGGTTAAGGTTTTGTATAAAGCATAGCATTTTTTATTATAATAGTATATATACATAGGCCCTACATAAATTTATTAGCTATGTGAACTTTCTGAAGGATGGAACTTCTACATGTATATAGAAAACAACATTTGAATAAGCTTTTTTAGGCACCTATTTATACATCTATGCACTAGCGATAAACCCTATTTCTTAGCTACAAAACCACCCTACCCTACACCCAGTTCCCTTGTCGATAAAATCTGATTGTCTGATGTTAGACAACATTCGTAATAAGTTTCCAATGATGACACAACAGCTTTACAGTCTTCAATAATAATTAGAGATCTTATCCATGAGAATTAACACGTACTTGCTTGAAGGGCAAGAATCAGCACTTTTAGGGGTTGATACATATTAAATATTTAAGATAGTGTTCAGAAGTACTGTACAAAAATCCATATACAATACCTTCAAATATTTACATTTATTATTTATTGGACTTAAGCAAATTCAGTTGGCATTTATATCACCATAAACAGCAATGATTCCTCACCAAAACATTAGGCCTCAACACACATTTATTCAATTTTCCATCCAACCTTTATCCTGTAATAGGACCTGAACTGCCATACAGTAACAGTTTATTGCTTAAATGTGCTCTATCAGAAATAGCCATACAAGTAAATCCATGTGATGCAGAGTACATGTAACCTGAAGCTAAATGACAGCAAAATTATTTATAAAAAATCCATTTATGAACTTAACTGCTCTCCAACATGGTGGAGTCTCAAGAAAAGAAAAAGAGTTGTCAGTGTTGTTCTTAAACCTGGATCAGAAGGTTCTAATTTTGATGGTAACCTGTCAACTGTAACTTATTAGCTCAACATAGCTAACTGTTTTTGAGTTGTGCTATTGATCTCACAGAAGGTGAACATGCCCCATTAAAGAAATTGTAAAGAGATTTTCAGAATTTGTTATGAGTTTCTTGGACACTGATAGCATCAATTTGCAAAATTCCAATTTTGAATCAGACGTCTGTGGTTCCTGCAATTCCACCAAAACTAAGTGTTTGATGACATCACTAATCGCATACACATAACTTTTACTACCACTTGGCGGCCATTACAGCCAAAACTGGAATGTGATAGTTCATTACTCTTTGACAGATATGATACAAATTTATATTGCACCTTGTCCCCAATAGACAATACCTCACAAAGAAGGTACTATAACTTGACCAGTTCTTGGCACCCTGGTATTAGATTTCATGTTCTAAATTTAGTACAAGGTCTTTCTTCACTGGTTTAAATTTGAAATTTGGTTCTCTTGAGCAAAACTCTGTTTGATTTCTTTTAAAAGAAGATGGTCAAAAAATTTCAGAAATCAGAATCCTATAAATCAGGAATCTTAACACACGAATCTGATCACTTTAGAAACACAATTGATTTGCGATAATTTGACAGTACCCGGCAATATTTTTATGATAATGTTCGTATAAGAAATGCATCCAAATGTCCAAATCTGTGTTCATAAAATTAACAGTATAAAATAGGGTTTCCCAAGTAAATGAGCTAAATTGCTGCTTTTCATGTCTGAAATTACAAAAAGATCCATAGATGGTCGATGGGTCCCCCAGAAGGTGATGGGTATGGGGTGTTTTTAACGGCTAACAACATTTAATGTTGTTTACAGTAATTTACAGTAAAATACATTTAGACATAAACAGCAACTCATTGTGGAACATACACGCATACTGAGTAAAGCAAACGTCGCAGCGCTGGGTCTGTAGCCCGATTAAGTGGCTGCAATGGAGTCCGGGTTTTTGTTATTTTCCTTTTTTTTTCAGTTTGCTCATATTGTTTTCAAAGTCTGTCGTGTGCCAATTTGCTAGTGCTGATGCCCCACCAGTTGAAAATAAGTTATTGAATTATTTCAAAACAAGATACAAAAGAAACCAATGAGTTTATGGAATGGTTCTAAAAAAAAGTTGAATGAAGGTCAATAAGAAAAGTTATTATAAGAGAGGTCATAAAGATGTATGTAATATGATACTGGTCAAACATAACAGAACTAAATTTTGAATCTTTAATTGGGCAGATTTATTGTGGTGTTAAGACCTGATGACATATTGTTTACAGTAGACATACCAACTAATTATAGTCACTGGACCATGGGCAGTACAGAATACTCTTTTTTTGGTAGTAAAAAGTTAGGACTGTACACATAAACAATTTAGAAAACTTCTCTATAATCCCTCTAATCTTCTGCTGATCTATTCAACAACAGTCATAAACATTTAAAATTATGCAATTGTTTTATTCATTAGTTACATACAGTATGTACCTTTTATAAAAGGTTTTTGATTATTTGTCACTGAATTAAACAAAATTTGTCCAATAAATATATCATGGTGTTTTAGTCTGTCAGTTGTTTGAAACATTATCTATGACACTAATGTAGTGAAGTCTGATCTGTCACAGGTTACTCCACATTATCAGTTAGTTCGTATTATTCCTGGCTAGTCAATGTTAAGCTGCTTACGTCTGTTATCTGTAAGGTCGTGACACATCTCAAATTTTCAAATATAAATAAAGTATTGCGAGACAATGTTTGTAAAATGATTGGGAAAGAATGATGTTAATTAGTGAGTAATTATAAAGAGCTCATATTTATATGCCTTACATGAATCGGGGGGGCCGTATATTGACGTCATCTGTGTTCGTCCGTTCCCAAAATGGTTCATAAACACTCTAGAAGGCACAATTCTTGACAGAGTTTGACGAAACTTGGTGTGAGTGTTTGTAATCATCCATGTATGAACCCTATCGAAAGTCAGAAAAATTGAAAAAACACTTTAATATGAGATATTGCCCTTGTCCTTGGAAACACAATCAAATTTTAGCTCGTAAACACTATGAAATTGAGAAGTGTATGACTGAAGATTGAATATATCATACTGGTGATTGTTACTACCAAAGGTATATTACCTTGCCTGGCAAGCTATCTGCTTTGATTTTTACGCAATATTCTTTTATCACCGTGACACCTTAAAATATATTAACACATGATCAGATGAAATTGGATTTTATTCCGTATGGGAGATCTGTTTTCAATAAAATCAATGTGTGTTCACGTTTTATTTTAAATGCAGTCCAAATTGTGTCTCTGTGCAATCTATCAGAATTGATCTATGTGATTTAGAAATATTGGATACACTGCAGTTTCAATTGACAGAGATAGATTATGTCTTTACAGATAATTCAGTTTATTGGTGCCTCACCTAATACTGTACTTTTATTATATTCATAGAGATGATTTAGTCCATGCATTCTCCTATTATCTCTTCTCCATCTTATGTGAATTTATCATGTCACCAACTTATAATTAGGTATATGTTATGTTTGTGATATCACATATCAGAAATTCTTCAAAGACAAATTACTCCATATTCTTTTGCTTTGAATAATATTTCATTTATAAAATGTCCTTCAGATTATGAAATTCACCCATCGATTGGTTTTATGGAACAAAATGCGTGTTTGACCGATTTTTTGTAGAAAGCTAATCAGTAATAGTGTTCACAGCTCACCATTGAAATTTGAGACTTCAAATCCATGTGTGTCCAGAATTATCTGTGTTTGAAAGATTGAAAGACTTGTCTTTTCTTGATACTCCACCATAAAGAAAAGATATAGAAGTAGAAAATAAAATTTCTAGATTGAAGTATTTTTGAAGGGATTATGCAATTTTCTGTCATATCCAGTATTTTTGAAGACTTGAGACCCAAATCAACTCCGGAAAATGAAGAATCATGGACTTTAAGTTAAAATATTTGCTCATGTGAGATTAAGGCCACAAATAAGTTCTAACTGTTGTGCCCTAGTTCATAGAGTTGCACCAGTGTGTGTTTTATACACTAGGATTATGAATAATAAGTGCTGAATGAAACTTTTTGTCCTATCCATTACCTCATTTCTATGTCCATGCCATATTTAAATTAAATTATATTATCTTTTTTCTTGTTGCAGGAAATGATTGATAGACTTCAAGAAAGAAAAGACGACTTGAAACAACAAAAAAATGATCTTCAAACAGAATTAGAAGAATCTCAAAAGGCTCATAGGTTAGATATTTCTTAAACCTTTTTAAATCAAAATCTTTAACTTCATGTTACAATCTAATTGGATTCAGAGGTAGTTGCACTTGATTTTAAAGGTATATTACCTCTTAAGATGACCAAAAATAGAAAAATTTAAACTTGGTCAAAATGAGTCTTTCTTCATCAGTGGACTTACCTGGTGTCATAACTATACAACAGAATCCCTCTATAGTCTAACAAATCAATAAAACCCTATGCCGCTAATTGCAAAGGTCCTTATATGAAAAAGCAAATTTTTCAATTAGTAAAGTCATCAAACACTTTGTTTTAATGGAATTGCAGAGACCACAGATGCTTGATTCAAAATTGGAATGGTGCAAATTGATTCACTTAAAAATTTAGAAAACCTCTTTACAATCCCTTTAAGTTTCTTGACAATGAGTTAAAGGGTTTCTGTTTAACAAACTATTGCCAAGATGATTAGATGTTTTAAATCTATATTTTTGATTTCCTGTACTGTAAATCCCAATAGTAAATTTCTACTCAGACTGAAAGTTTATGATATGTGAAGACAAATAACTTGTTATTTATAATGGAATTAGCAGTGACTTTAACTTAGTTTTATATATTGTGAAAGAGAGGGATTGGGAGATGGAATTTAGGTTTTTTTTTTAGTCCCTTGGAAAAATTTTAACTGAAAATGTTATGATGATAAAAAGTTTAAAATTTAAAAGAGTAATTTTGTTGGCCAAAAAATTATAAAAATAATATTGATTGTTATTATTATTTATGTTTTTTGGCATCGTTTTTGTTTTACTGGTTATTAATGGTTATTACTATTATTCATTGTTATAACTTTTGTTAATGGTTAATACTGTTATTCATTGTTATAACTTTTGTTAATGGTTAATACTGTTATTAATGGTTATTACTATTATTCATTGTTATAACTTTTGTTAATGGTTAATACTGTTATTCATTGTTATAACTTTTGTTAATGGTTAATACTGTTATTAATGGTTATTACTGTTATTCATTGTTATAACTTTTATTAATGGTTAATATTGTTTTTGATGGTCATTACTGTCATTCATTGTTATTATGTTATTCATTGTTATGACTTTTGTTAATGGTTATTACTGTTGTAAATGGTTATTACTGTTATAAATTGTTATTAAGTGTTATTTCTGTTATTATTTGTTATCAATTGTTATTATCTGAAAGCTTTCTTGTCTTTCTACAGTGTATTAAATAATAAATGGAGAGAGAAGTCAGGATTAATTAGTGAATTAGAACAACAAGTTGGTCAGATGAAACAATCCTGGTCACAGAAAGAAAAGAAACTGACTGAAGAAAGAGATAGAGCTGTAGAAGCAGCTAGGTATGTCATTTTATGTAAAAACCCTAGGACTGACACTTTTTGCTTCCTTGGACTAATCCACAATACTCAATGATCAACTCAAACCAGAAAATAATGTTTCTGTGTTGTAATTCTGTACAGAGCCCTCTTCAGATATTGCTCTTTTACTTGTATGTGAATTTGATTTTCTGGAGTAATGGACCAATAAAGAAAATATGCAATGTGTCTAATTGTGTCTAGATATGGCAATAGCCCAGTCCTCGTAGCAAATTTTCATGGGATCTTTGCTATGACTTCTGGTTAATGGTGAATGGCATAAAAATTCAGCATCATACTAGAAATTGGACTTAACATTTGTGCTACCAAATCATTGTTTTGCAAGGAAAATGTTTTCTCCTTCTTATTTTCTGTAAGAAATAAATGTTGTTTCAGTCTGGCTGTAGAAAAATTAAAGTCAGTAGATGATACATTCCGAAATCAACTAGAATCTAAAGACCAATCTTATCAACAACATATAACTCAACTTGAACAAGAGAAAAATGAAGAGATACAACAAGCTAATAGAAGAGTAAGATCATTTCATATTTTTTCATTTTACTTGATCATTATTTTTAGGTTTAATATTGAACTCTGGAATATGTTATATCTCTGTCCTAAGCCTGCCTGGTCCTCAATGTTTGATGGAGATCTGGCATACTAAACAAAGTTGGTCTCAGATAAATGTGCCAGGCCAAGATTACTAAATCTTCTTTGCATGGACTGAAAATTTGACTTTTTGTGGACCTTTTCTACTCTTTTTCAACAGAGAAGAAACTCTTTCATTTATAGTGGTCATTGTAGAGCACTCATTACGCTAGTGTAAATAGCCGTTTTAACAAGGTCAAGTACTATACCAAGCCTGGTTTGCTTTATCAGAACCATGTTACTATGTATGTTACATAGTATTTTATTTTGAAACTGTTCCATGGTAATTATTTATAGGTATTTGTGGTAGAAGAAGAAATGAGAGATCTGTTAAGAGAAACAGAAAAAACAAAACGTGGAATGGAAGAGAAAATCAAACGTATGACCAGAGCCTTGGGAGATTTACAATCAGATTTACTCTAAAACTTATATTGATTATAATCTGTTCTTCCAGTAGGTCTGTTATTAGTACAGTATTTCAACATTGAACATTATTGGTATGAATGTATCTTGATATGGTGAAATAAAAACTGATTTTTCAACTAACTAAACAAATCACTTGGGATGACTTTGATTAAAACTCTGCGGTCGAGTTAATAGAGTTAATAGAGAAATGATTGATTTTGATTGAATTATGGCAATATGGTGGCTCTTTTAAACCATATATAGACATTTCTTGTGGCCATATTTTCAACTCTCCTGGGTCAGATGACGTCTAGAACCTTAAGTTAAAACCAAAGCCTCAATCGAAGTCACCCCCAGAGAAGCAGTTACACACACAAAAAAAATGATGATTTATCTTTAACATAACTTATTTAAAAAAATATAAAAGTGTGGTAGTGTTTCTATATACCAGTGCCTGTCAATCATTAAGTCATTTTTGTGAATGTAGCCTTGTACAGATATGATTTGAGCTTTTCATTTAGACATCAACTGGTCTTTAAACATTTCCAATCTGCCATACATAATTTTTATGTCACCTACAATTAAAAAAAAACTGAGTAGGAGGTTCATGAAAATGTAAAATTCCTGTTTTTATTTCATTTCATCATCATAAATCTGTCTTTAATCTATATAAACACATGATATTATTGTTAAACTGTCCATTAGAAATTAATTTTGTTATTCTGAGACAATTCTTATTCTATCAATAAAATGGAATTGTTATTTACATGTTTTAACACATTAATAGTTTTAGTATACATTTCCCAACAACATGTATATATTTTAAATTGATAGTTAAATTACTTCACTGTTAATGAGATAAAGTCATTGAATTACCTATTAAAGTATTGTATTAATGTACTCCCTTGTAGGTATTACTTATATTTTGATATTGTCATTGATAATATCTGTCTAGATACTTCAGCTTTTGTCATTATGGCTAATTTATTTTTCTTTGCATTTCATTATTAAAGTACAAATAAATATATTCGAATTTTCGAATCAGTTACATATAGACTAACTTGAATATTAATAATCATGCTTAGAGAAAAATTTCTATCTTACTCTTGACAAAAAGTGCCTGTCAACTTTTTATTCCAATATATTTGTATATCAGACTGTTTATCAAAAACAGCTTTACATTGATATCAAGTTTGCCACAATATTTGATGGCAGATAATATAGAGACATAGATTTTGTATATTTCAGTAAAATTTGCCACAATATTTGATGCAGATAATGGAGAGGCATAGATTTTGTATGGATATCAGTAATATTTGCCACAGTTTTTGATGGCAGATAATATTAAGACAACTTCACGACACATTGGTAGAAGCTAATGAACTTTTCATTCAATCATAAGTGAGTAAGTACGTCATAATGGAAAATGGTATCAGGTGTCAGTTAAAAGATATCACCATATTCATCGAATGAACAAACTAACATATCCTTGGGCAAAAATCATTATTGCACAAATACATAAGAAGTTCTAATTGTGTAAAAGTAGAACTATACTATTGATTAATAAACCAGACTTTAATGACAGTTCAACATAACAATTTCATTGGCACAGTCAAGAATCTCTCTAAAAAGTTGAAACAAATACCTATTTTCAGATTATTTCATGGACAAATTATTTTAAAATTACTGAGCCGTATTCATAGATAAACAGAAATTAAAGTCATTGAGCTTTTCTCATGTTATGTGTATAAGGGATATGTAGAAGATCTATACAAACACTATTAAAAAAAAAATCATTCTTAAACCTTTTTGTTCTTTCAGGTTGTTTGGATATATAGTTTGCTCAAGTTTTTCTTTTATTACTGAAATCTCTAATCTGAAATCATAACTCCTAAAGAAACCTGTCTTCCATTTATATCCAACTACTAAAATTAACATTTTTAGGTTTCTCTTTTCACTTTCTAGTTCAAGATTCTTATCAGAAACGAAACGAATGGAGTTTTACGTCCTACTGTTCTGCACCTTGTGGATTAATGAAGACAGTCAACACCATGCAGGGTGCAATGACGGAAATTTTGCCAGGACAGTGGCATTAGCCTGCTCTTTTTCGATTTCAACTGTTGAAAAATCTTTAACTTGCACAGGGAAACCGGGTGGAGAAATCCAAAGATATCACAATCTTTTTTTTCGGGATTGAACCCTGGACCTTCAGGTTGGCGAGTATGTGTTTTAACTCACTGGGCCACCACGTCTCCCTCTTTAGATATCAAAAAGAAACATTTATTTCTAAAAACGTGTGTGTTTGTGACACATTTTATTGGTTTTCTTACCATATTCCTGGAATTTCTGTTTCTGTGTTTAATTAGACCACAATTAAATAAACACTGATATTTTCAACTGATACTATTTCTCAGAATTTAAACTTTCTCAAACTTGGCCAATAAAAGTATACATTCATCAAGGGACTTACCTGGTGTCATTAACATTAAACATAAGAGTTCTTGTATAATCTGATAAATCCATAAAACACATAATTATTGTAAGATGCTTAAAGTTAGTTTAAAGATGAACTTCGCCAATAAGGATATATATTCGAGAATCTAAGTTTTATGTTTATTCTAAGAGGTAATATTGCTTTAAGCAGACTGAAGTATATTAAACAGTGTGAACTGCATGTAGCTGGTTGAGGGTAACCTTATGCAGGTCAAGAGATATAATTAGTTTCTTGTTAAAGTACATGTTATATCTCCAAGGAATTTTCTAATATGTTCCTGTAAGACAGAATTAAATAAGAGGAAAAACAGAACTTTATTACATTACAAAACAGTTCATTCATGTAATTCAAATACAATTTTCTTGTCAAACCAATTTACAGTAGAAACTTTGTTTTATTTTAAATGTTATTGTCTGCTACTTACAACAGGCATATTAGTCTAGTTAATATTCACTTTTACAAATACAAATGTAATGTCAGAAATTTCATTTCTTTGGCTGAAGACAGTTTAATGGCTATTCTTATCAATTTCAAGCTCAATTTCAGCTTTATGTATCACTTTTATACTTCTGAGATTTTCCCTTACAAGTTAACATTAGGTCAAATGAAAGTTCAGACAGTCCTTTTATTCAGGCCAGTTATTCATTCCTCAGAAATTTATTACTGACAATGTCAGACATGATAAATCTTTTTCAGACATTTATTTTTCAAATTTGAGAAACATTGCCGGGCTATGTCCCTCTAAATATAAAACAATCAAAAGATTAAGATCCTAGATAAAAGCAAATAAAAGGAAATCTATGATGGTGATTGAATTCTTTTGCCTGGTGGAGTCCATTTTAAACAACTCTGATCAATTCCTCTTTCTGTTGTTTTCTTGGCTTTTCTTTCTAAATAATCATCAAACACTTCCTATGTAAATAAAGAAGAAAGTGTAAAGCTTACTAAAAGAATAAATAAAATATCGTGCAGGTCTAGTAATAGGATCAATGAACAAGTTTTAAAGTGGTTTTCTAAATTTTTTATATGTATCGGG
>NW_008711185.1:466389-584618 GCF_000327385.1 Lottia gigantea | reverse complement strand
ACTACTATTGATATCTATTTCCCCTCTAGTGATGTGATAAAACACGTTAGTTTTAGTGGAATTGCAAGAGCCACAGACGTCTGAAATGAAAATTGGAATGGTGCAAATTGATGCTATCAGTGTCCCTGATACACATAAAAAGTTTAGAAAACCACTTTACAATCCCTTTAAGCCTACCAAAATCTTTAGTGTCTCCGACCCCCGATCTATATAAATTGGGCTGTGGTGGGAAAACACGTATGAAAGGCAATGGTAATCTCAACAATATAAAAGAAACAATTTAAGTACATTTCATCATTCTGTCATGTTGTCAAGTATTTTAAAATATCGCCTTGAATGGACCTGGGGTCTTCTTCTCGAAAACTTAAATAAGATAAAATCCAGATTTTAAGAAATACAGTAATCTGATTGGACAATAAACATTGAAATTCAATTTTGGTGATTGTCCAATCGGATGACTGAAACATTACAATCATCTTATGTTTTCCAGTATAAGGCAGCTGAGCAATAGTTTACTAATAAAACAAACTACCACAGCCCTGAGCTAGATTTTGTAATACTTTGTTATATGTTCATGTGCATTGTGCAACTCTTGAACAGTGTTAAAATTATATTAGTACAGGCAACAAAAACTTGTAATCTAAAGATCTAAATTCAACAATACAATGTATATGTAACTAATATTACCTTCCGTCTTAAGACTAGATGTTTTCCTTTCCAATATTTAAGCATCCCTAGAGCTTGTAATGTACTAACAATATCATTGGCATTGATAGCTGTTTCTTGACTTACATCTGAAATAAAAAAAAAAAAGGATGGCTGTAGACAAATTGGTAGAGTGTTGTCTCAATAATGGCATAATAACAAGTAAAGTCATATGAATTTCCCTAACAGTCTTCAAACCTAAATTGTTGTATATGAATTCATCTGAGAGCTAGAAATTGCAAGCTATGCCCATAAACTAACAGTAAATGGAGAATAATAATTGGTATTTTAATAAGACCAAAATAGTCATGTTGCAATAGTCTTAAACTTGTTTTAAATTTTGTTTTAATATCATCTTCAATTAAGCCCAGAGTTTCAACTTTGGGGTTATTTAAGGATCCTTTGAGAAACAGGTTACAGTAATCATTCAAACTTTACTTATAATCTCACCTTTGATGCAGAGCTCATTACCAGTATATTTATGTATATAACCTAACAACACATCTTTCCAATAACTTCTGTAGGTTATCAAACCTAGGTCAGATAGAGGACGTTCTGGTGAACCTATCTTCTGTTCACTTTGACTTAACAAATAACCTGAAATATTAGGATCCAATATACAAGTTATTTCATGCCTAAGACCATGTAAATTTGAAGGCTGGTAAATTGGCCCTATCCTGAAACCCAGCCATTTTAACAAAAACAAAGTATCTAAGGTTTCTTTCTGAATAAAAATAATATTTTGTTTTGAATATGTAAAATATAGAAATCTGAAAATAGGCATTATTAAATATGAAGTATTTTACTTGTGGAAAGAGGAAAGAAGAATGGGAACTATACTAATATTAGGTGTAGTCAGAGACAGGGATTGTCTGATTAATTAAATGTCTTAAATCCAAAAAACCTTCCACAAAGTAGAATTGTTAATTGTAAAGCACTCATCAACATTTTGAAACATAGATCAAAAAGGTTATACAAAGTCAAATATTCCTGGTACCAAAAAACAAGGTAAATATATTATATATGTCATGCTTTAACCTTGCTACTAGCATAACCTTATCATTATTACATACAATATCCTTTTATTGACCTTCACATTTTATATACATTCGTCTAGTCAGTGACAGTCAAAGACATCAACATCATGTAAAGAAACAATAAAGACTTGTATCCACATACACATTATCATGACCGTTTTCACGCCACATAATCTACAGCATGAAAACGCCTGAAAACCCTCATGTCATTTGAATAGGTCCTTGTCCACACAGGCGTGTTGTAAAATCGCTTGCTCTTGTGACACTGTATAAAAAATTATACAAGACAACCTCAACAATATTTGGTTATTGTCTGGCCTATTTCTACATAACAGATAAATGTAAACTTTAAAAAGGAAATTTTTATTATTTTTTTTAATATAATACCTTTTGATTTTTCAAATCAGTTCACTGTGTTGGTGATGCAGGTTAGAGAGGCTGATACGAAAGAAAATTTTGTTTGGATGTAGCCAACTTACTCAATCAGGTGCAGAAAAGTAAGACATTATATTTGTTCATTAATACAGCTAATACATAACATGAAGATTCCATTAGTCTGAATTCAGTCAGAAACGCAGTTCTATTAGACTAATGTTAATCAATTCTATGCAATTGCATGTATAAGATACTTCAACCTAGCCAATCATGATTTGTTGTCAATGTTCTAGATACACTGTTAACAGTTAACACAAATCTGTAGATCTGATTTATTCACTACTAAATCAATTTATACACTATCACTAACCATCAATAAATCTCTTTAAAACCTCATTCAGTAATAAGTAAATCAAAACATTTTTATTATATTCTGATTAGGCATCAGTAAATCTATTAAAACACTGATTTCAGCATTAGTAAATCTTACTAAACACTGATTTCAGCATTAGTAAATCTTTTGAACCACCGATTTCAGCATTATTAAATCTTACAAAACACTGATTACAGCATTAGTAAATCTAAAAAAAACACTGATTTCAGCATCAGTAAATCTATTAAAACACTGATTTCAGCATTAGTAAATCTTACTAAACACTGATTTCAGCATTAGTAAATCTTTTGAAACACCGATTTCAGCATTATTAAATCTTACAAAACACTGATTACAGCATTAGTAAATCTAAAAAAAACACTGATTTCAGCATCAGTAAATCTTTCAAAACACTGATTTCAGCATCAGTAAATCTTTCAAAACACTGATTTCAGCATCAGTAAATCTTACTGAACACTGATTTCAGCATCAGTAAATCTTACTAAACACTGATTTCAGCATTAGTAAATCTTTTGAAACACTGATTTCAGCATTATTAAATCTTACAAAACACTGATTTCAGCATTAGTAAATCTAAAAAAAACCCACTGATTTCAGCATCAGTAAATCTTTCAAAACACTGATTTAAGCATCAGTAAATCTTTCAAAACACTGATTTCAGCATCAGTAAATCTTTCAAAACACTGATTTCAACATCAGTAAATCTTTCAAAACATTGATTTCAGCATCAGTTAATCTTTCAAAACACTGATTTCAGCATCAGTAAATCTTTTGAAACACTGATTTCAGCATCAGTAAATCTTTTGTTACAACAAATGGGAATACTGCTCATTTTCAGTGCCTTTGGATGACTACAAATATCTTTCAAGGTTATTATCTAAATTGTGCGTGGGACAAAGAAAAAAAAAACAAGGTAATTTTCAAGATTAATGGACATTTTAAACACTGTGTCAAATTACTCATGATTACATTTCATTAAATATCATCAAAAAAATAATTACAAAGAGATTTTCCAATAGTAAATTTCATTCAATTTTAGATAAAAGTTTTTATGTTTAATGACAATAGATTATTTCTAATTTTTTTTTACCTGATTTAATAAGGATGATACCTTGATAATCATGATACCTTGATAATGGTAGAGATTATCTCAGTTAAATTATGGTCAAGATTACAAAAACAGTGAAAGGGATATATGTATCGAAATATTTGCTTTATCAGAACAGATTTAATTTGACCTACGTATCACATATCAATCAGAATGATGCCTAATTTGACATTTAGCATGTTTTCAATAGCAACAAAAACTAAATGTAATTTAATGCAGACATGACATCCGTCTAAATATCAGACTGATATTTCAATTTTAACGAAGGTATTTTATTTCACAGGGTCATAACTGAAAGGATTGTGGAGTTGCATGAACCAGACATCTGATTAAAATTGGAATGGTGTAAATCTATGCTGGCCAACAGTCTCCCAAACACACTTTATGATTAGAAAGCCTCTTTACAATCTCTTTAAGATAACATTTTATTTTACTTCCATCAGCTTGTGAAAAAAAAAACAATAATATCCCTTTCAATAATAATTTGTTTGAAATGTGGGCCAATCACTTATCAAAGCCCAGGGAGTTGGATACATAATAGACAAATCATGGTCAATTAGTGATCACTTACCTTTGGTCATTGACCATGTGGAGAATGGAGATATACCGGTAATTGTCTGATATTGCTCAATTACAGGGTTCAGCACATGTGCATCTATAAGCTCATTAATATTTATATTAAATTTATATTAAACATCCCAGAAACCGAAAGTGTGCAATACTTATATTAACAGAAAGTTTTCAATTCTTGTATTAAAAGAAAGTGTACAATTCTTGTATTCACAGAAAGTGTACCATTCTTGTATTCACAAAAAGTGTACAATTCTTGTATTCACAAAAAGTGTACAATTCTTGTATTCACAAAAAGTGTACAATTCTTGTATTCACAGAAAGTGTACAATGCTTGTATTCACAGAAAGTGTACAATTCTTGAATTTACAGAAAGTGTACAATGCTTGTATTCACAGAAAGTGTACAATTCTTGAATTTACAGAAAGTGTACAATGCTTGTATTCAAAGAAAGTGTACAATTCTTTAATTTACAGAAAGTGTACAATGCTTGTATTCAAAGAAAGTGTACAATTCTTGAATTTACAGAAAGTGTACAATGCTTGTATTCACAGAAAGTGTACAATTCTTGAATTTACAGAAAGTGTACAATGCTTGTATTCAAAGAAAGTGTACAATTCTTGAATTTACAGAAAGTGTACAATTCTTGAATTTACAGAAAGTGTACAATTCTTGAATTTACAGAAAGTGAACAATGCTTGTATTAGGTAGTAATCAGACATCACATGCCATTTTCTAAACAATTGTTACCCTACATATGTGTCCAGTTATAGAAAATCATTTGTTCATGCATGTATCGTTTAAATTCGAACATCGATTTCATTACAAACGTCTTGACTTTTATTTAGTATACTGATTTCTGATAATTTATCATTATTTCTCTAGACTGGTATGTCACAATACATTTAACAATCCATGACAGGTGGAACTTTTTTTTTCCCATCAATTGCCTAGATGTATTTTAAGGCACTAAAATTTGAAATAAGTCAGGAACTAGAAGCTTTATTAATCCTTTAGTCTGTATGCACTAAATTTTGGATTTTTAACCCAATACACTTTTTAAAAGTCCATCTTTTTAATCAAATTCAATTACGTTATCATTAGATTTAAATGAAATGTCAAATAAGCAATCCATTGACCGAATTACAATTTCTTGTAAAAAGTCGTTCAATTGCAATCAAGCTTCTTGTCTTCTTGTAGTTTGAAGACGTTGACATCTTGTCCTTGCCCCGAGCTAATTTCTTAAATTGGTGACATTTTGATTCATATTTGACTCATATTCATAAGTATTCCAATAAAATGATCTAAAAAAAATATATAAAATACCAATAACAACTAATGACATTTCACTGAACAGAAGTGCAGACCAATTGTGCATTCAAATGTATGAGGCAAACATTAGTAAGGCCATCCATGGTAATACATGTACCTCTCAAGAGCAAAAGTTGAATCAACTTGTAAGCTATATATCAGAACCCTGATTCAATTAAAGCATCATTGTTCAAAACAAAATTCTCTACCATTCCTTGCATAATTACCAACAAGTTTATAAACTTTGATCTTAAAGAGCTTTAAGTTACAAAGTTAAATGCTATCAATAAGACAGGAATTCGATCGGAATAAATAAAAATACTATGAGTATCTTTCCTATTTCATTCAAGATCATTAAGCCTCCATTGTTATTCACTATTCAGATAGAGTTCCTGATAATCAAGAATATCTTGTTTGACAAGTCAAGTTTCTGATACCGGTTCTCTCAAAGCCATTTCAAGACTATAAAGTAAGAGATTTACATAAGGAAGACCTTAAACTAAGATCTGATGAAATTTATTCCTAAGTTTCTAATCTCATGAGAAATGCTTTTCTGGTGACAGTTTCAAGTTTAGTTGTCACATATATAACAAAAAAAAACCCAAAAAGCTTGATCTTCCTTCAATTCATCTGCTGGGCTTATTCAAATGTTAAGTGATACAGAGCTTAAGCACATAAAAGCACCAGAAAGTAGCAAATGTAATAAAAGCACAGCTTATTAAAAGAAACATGTGATAAATAATAAGACTGTCTTAAAGGGATGCTGAGTTGACAAAATAATTCATGGAATGGTATCAGATATATATAACAGATTCACTTGGATACAAGTGAGGTATTGTGTTTTACTATGAATTTATTCTGAAATTTCTAGAAGGTCAGCAGTTAGATAGATATACTGAAAGTATTATTACAGACCCTGAACACAACAGATTATACAAACTAGTGCTTAACACATCAATCAAAGCACATGACTTGAATAGAACTGAATTTCACCAATCTTTAGATCATGGACTACTGCTTTCATCAACAACTTTATTATCCATTTAAAAAATTATTTTTCATTTCTGTTATTGGGTTTGTTGCTTTAATTCAGAGAATTATAAAGATATGTTTAACAAATAACAGTAAATTAAGTTCAGGAAGTTTGCTATGTAGATACATTCTAAACTTTTATAATCTTTAAGATTAGCCATTAAAGAAAAATAAAGAACATTGCACTCGTGGGAGTATGACCAAAACATTCAAAATATTATAAATGTTTCAGTTTCTGCACTTTTATATATATGTACAAATATCAACATTATTTTAAGTGTTATACCTGAAAC
Source organism: Lottia gigantea (assembly GCF_000327385.1). Classification (NCBI taxonomy): domain Eukaryota; kingdom Metazoa; phylum Mollusca; class Gastropoda; family Lottiidae; genus Lottia; species Lottia gigantea. The sequence goes on along the minus strand of NW_008711185.1, from coordinate 577,793 downwards.
CTAGGTGACAAAGTTATTCTTACATGTCCACACAAATTGAGAACAAAAAACATCAAATGTAAAAATAAATTGCTGCCTTTTGTTACAATTTCTTTTACTGTTGCATACATTATATATAGACCAGTTTTAGATTATGGTTTTTGATCTTTAATTAGAAATAGACCAAGCATTTTCAAGTTTCAATGGAAACACTCTAGACCTCTCATGCCACATAACCAAATCTTTTCCATAATATATCTCCTGATACACCTATGCAATAGGCAAACTACGAACCATACAGTACAATGACAAGGTTTAAAGTCTAGGTAAGAAAATGGGAATTGTTGATACTGCCAAGAGTGGCTGAACACTGTTTATTTGAAAGACATCTATCACCAGGGGCCTTATTCTCTTGATAAAGTCAAGATTGGTGAATCACTAAAATTAATTTTAAATTGAGTTTTTCTATCCAAACAGATAACTGTATTTGGTTTTTACAGTTTCTAAGTTTCTTAGTTTTTGAGAATGAGGCCCCGATAGTGTTGGTGGTATTCCCAGCCAGGTGGGACTTGTTTTTGAGGAGAGGCGAGATAAAGTTTTAAAGTATTTAGTCAAAACACAAATTTATGAACATGAAGCGACTGCTCCCTTTTCCTCCAATTTATTACATCTTTTACGTCTTTTTTCTTTTACTCCAAAAATCATATAACGGAGAAAATTACATTAGAGGGAACTGGTCTCTCCCTTCCTTTAAACATAATAATAATTTGCAAATTTAATATGTGATTGTTTCCTTTTCTTGCAAACATAATAATATGGTGCAAATTGTATTTGAGGAGATTAATTATTAATCTATATCAAATCTAATCGGCAATTGCTCTCCTTTTTCGGCATCTAACCATTTGCAGTATATAAATGGGAACGTGATGTAAAACTGGTTCAAGGCAACATATAAATCATTTTACGCAGACAGTTTGTGACCTAGAATTTGTATCAATTTGGAAAACTAATGGCACAGCTTGATATGTCTAGAAACTTTCTAAATATGACATAAAATATAAATTATCAGTTAACACCATCACGATATCTACTCAATATATTAACTTTACTACAAACACATTCTACAATATACTACATCTAGAACAATTCATCTACTAAGACAATTCATGTACTCAGACAATTCATCTTCTCAGACAATTCATGTACTCAGATAAACAGCACTCAGATCTATAGACAATTCATCTACTCAGACAAATTATATACTCAGACAATTCATGCACTCAGATAGACAGCACTCAGATCTATAGACAATTCATCTACTCAGACAATTGATACACTCAGATAAACAGCACTGTGATCTATAGATAATTCATCTACTCAGACAATTTATATACTCAAACAATTGATGCACTCAGATCTATAGACAATTCATCTGCTCAGACATATTATATACTCAAATAGATAATTGATTCATTCAGACAATTCATACTCAGATAGATAATACTAAGATCTATAGACAATTCATCTACTCAGACAATTCATACACTCAGATAAACAGCACTCAGATCTATAGACAATTCATCTACTCAGACAATTTATAAACTCAGACAATTCATGCACTCGGATCTATAGACAATTCATCTACTCAGACAATTGATACACTCAGCTATATAGTACTAAGATCTATAAACAATTCATCAACTCAGACAATTGATACACTCAGATAAACAGCACTCAGATCTATAGACAATTCAACTACTCAGACAATTTATATACTCAAATAGATAATTGATGCATTCAGACAATTCATACACTCAGCTAGATAGTACTAAGATCTATAGACAATTAATACACCCAGGCAATTTATATACTTAGACAGTACTAAGATATATAGACAATTCATACACTGAGAAAGACAATTAATACACCAGAAAGACAATTTATACACTCAGAAATACATTTCCTTCAATCAAAATACGCAGATAGACAATTCATGCACTCAGAAAGACAATTTATACACTCAGAAATACAAATCCTCCAATTAAAACAATTAATACACACAGATAGACAATTCATAAACTCAGACAGACATTTCATACACTCAGATAGATAAGACACATTACTAAATACTTACTAAAATCTATTAACATTTTACCAAAACCTTGTCTCATATATTGGGGTAGAGTTAATATACAGGATACATTATAATTTAAAAACGAATTCTTCTCCTGTAATACAAAAACAAATAATAGGAATTTAGTTTGATGTTTCATTCTTTGACATTAAAGGGACAGGTTTGCCATTTTTGTACCAATCCTACCTTAGTCTCAGAAACAGGAAATGTTGATACTTCAAATTGTGTGTTATATGCGTTTGAAAGTTAAAATGATGACTTGTCTTTCCTTTGGACTCTGTCTTGTTTAGAAAAGACATCTAAAGAAATCGTAAGTGAAATTCCTAGGTATTTTTGAAGACCCAAATGGCAAATCTATCCCTTTAAGGTTAAAAAAGAAAGTTGTTATCACAAATCATGAATTTTAACAGCACAAAAGAAGTTTTTAAATCTATAAAAGCATAAATTGAAAAATAAGAAAAAAATGCTATGTAGAGAGATTACTTTATTAACTTCATTTGAAACATTTCCTTGAAATTGTAATACAAATAGTTCAAATAATTAATTCAAGTAATTAGCCTGCTTTATCACTTTTATCTTAAGATCAAATTTAAATGCTTTGGCTTAAACTGAAAAGCTATTTGTACAAATATGCTGTTCAAAAACTTGTTAGCTGTTTGAACTAAATTGATCATTACAAATTGTCATATACCTACATTGTAGATGAAATAACCAGTTTCTATTGTTCAATGATTGTTCTTATTATACATTTTCTATTTTTGTCAAATAATTAACTGGCACCAGCAAGGTTTCTTAAGAACAATTTATTAAATAAGAACTACTCTATGACATTGGTGTAATGGAAAGATATGATTTCAGAATTGATTTTCTGACCTAGTACTGTTACATTCAGTGCAATATGGTCAGAAGGTCGGCCTTTATATTATTAGATAAATGGTGTTGTCTTTCATGTAGGTTTATTTTGGTCTATAAATATCACTGTCACTGTGAATTAAATAACAACAAAAGACCTCAATTAATTTCTTTTTTTCTATAATTTTCTCAAGCCCTATTGACACGATCAAGTTTTCCTTAATCAGAATACTAAGTTAATGGTGGAGCACCAAACATTTTCATTGATGAGCAAATTGGTTACAGCGGGTATATGGAATCGGCAAATAATGACCAATTACAGGCTAATTTAATTGTGGTTTACATCATAATAAAAGTTAATAAATAGTATATTTAAATCTATGATCAAATAGATATTATACCATACATAAATCATATGTAGATCAATTAAAATAACTTACCTTGGAGAAATAACCAACAATATGACATCCACTGGATTCATTTTCAGTCATAACATAAAATAAAAACGGTTCCACATCGAAATATAATGTTTTATGATCAAGGAATAATTTAGCTAATAAACAGAGATTCTGACAATACACCTGAAAAAAATAACATAGTTCATAAAGTGATTAAATATGATATTAATATAAAATATATACAGTGGTGTAACCTATTTTCGTGGATATAAGGATTTCATCAAAGTTAAAAAAAACGAATTTTTTTTTTTATGTCTTAGATGTTTCCTCAGATATTCTACAAAATAATTAAAATTGGTTTAATTCGATTTCCTTGAATCCTTCACTTTGACCCATATTTCATGAGCAACCAACTCAGCAACGGCGGAAGAATGCGTCACCTATTTTCGTGTACAATGTTTGATCTATAAATAAGTCTAGAAAAACATGTTGTATGGATACCAGGTGGTATAATTAACTTCTCTTAGTATTCATCTTTAATATCAATTCATTATAACTAGTGACAATTCCTTCAAAGAACCACGATTTAAAAAAAAATAGTGACTGACAAAATATGATACATAGCGTGATTTATTGCTAAAAGTCATTGAAACAACATAAGAATATGGTCCACTTTGTGTTCCATAGAAATTTTCTGCTGACACGGAATCCGCTAGTTGATCACGTGACTTCATTCGTTGGACTACATTCTAGCAGACGACACTTGGAATTCTGATTAACGCTTGGGATTGTAAGGAAATTCGACCGATAAAAAATGGTGACGTTTGGTAATAACTGAAATCCGCCATTTTGTGTTTGTCAAAGTATACATTAATACATTTTACCTTGCTTGAAACTACTGGATTCATTCTACTAGCTGATATTGTACAGAAAACCCACGTTTACCAAAACAAGCAAATGCGGAGGTCACGTGAGGTCGCACATGTAAATTATTAATCCTTTCTGGAAATCCACGAAAAATAGGTTTCCACGAAATTAGGTTACTTGACTGTATAAAAACATAACTTGATGAAAAAACATTATAAAAAATCCTAACTTGATGAAAAATCATAATAAAACACAATGAAAAATCATAACATTATTATTAGAATAAGAAGAAGCATATTAGAAAAATGCTTAGAAACCTTTTTATTTTAACAACTCTATACCAGAACATTACAGACATCCTAAATAAATAAGATAATGGTGACAGTCAATTGGAGAGTTCTGAACAGCTTCCATTTGTTATTTTTTTCTTTTACCACTATTTTGAATTCTGCACCTACTTTTTTTGCGCACATGAACTCTGTTCTAACTTATCTCTAGTTGATTCCATGAATTTTGAATATGCAGAACTCCCCAATCATTGTACATTGTGTATGATGGGAGGTAACTCTAGTTCTACAGTGTGGCTTCAGTCCACATTAAAACTAAACCAGGGTTCATTTAGAAAAGAGTTAGTGCTGTTATAGAGCAACTAAACAAACACAATAACTAGACTACAATTCAATCTCATTAACAATATCTACTTAAGCTTATCAAATGAGTCTATTATCAATATAATAATTATAACTAAATATTCACTCACTTTGTTTTTCTTTCCATCAACTTCAAAAACTGAGATGTTATTTTTTCTATAGATTTCATCACCAGGAGGATGTCTCCATACACATTTAGCCTGAAATTAATTTTCATAATCTTGATTGATCTTAAAGCAGATTAAAGTGAGGAAAACAGCTGTATAAACCTTCTTTTTTTCAATTTCACACTGTTTAATGATATTGTAACAAGCACAACGTATGGCTTCAGCCCAAATTTACAAAGTATATGTAAAATTTCTACTTTCTTTGTTTTTGTAATTCAATGAGCAGGTTGAGAATGAAGACTTTGGTATAATTTCTTGAACTTGTTTTGTTGATAGAGAATCAGATAACAATCAACTTGTTGACCTGTACAGAATCGCTTTTACACAATGTCTTTATATACACTCTCATTTTAAAGGGCTAATCATATTTAGTTTAAGAAACGCAAATTTTTATCAAAGTTGATCAGTAAAGGTGTTCACAGTCAATTTTTGAGCCTTAAAATGAACTGCATTTGAAGGTTAAAATGACTGCAGACTATTTATTTAATACCCAAATCAACCCTCCAAAATGGTGAATCTGTCCCTTGAATTTGTTTATTATAAAACTGAAAGAATATTTATAAAATATGAGCAAGCTTACCATATGCCTCCTCAATATAGTAGAGGTTCTCATATATTTTAAACAGAATTCACAGAGATATAGTTTAGAGAGACGAGCGTATTCATCAGGATAGGGTGAAGAATACCATGTTTCTACCTCCCATCTACCAATCTCTAGTTTCTTTATTCTATATTCCTGTAAATCAGACTTCTGATAGTGCTGGGTCATTTCATGTTCCTACAAACAAAATATTCCAGAAGTGAAAATGATGTGAAAGGAAATAGCATTTTATGCTACAAATTGAGCTAAAGAAGACAGTAAAAAAAGATAAAAAAACTTTTCTATGTTGAGAAAAATAGGGCATATAAACAATAACTCAATTTTGCCCAAAAATATCAGTCAATTTGACTATGTCAATACATAAATAACATTGTAATGAGATTTTATTGTGGATACTTGAATCAGTTTGCACCATTTGCACTCAATTTTCAATCAGATATATGTGGTTGTTGCAATGCATCTTAGCCTTTCATGACATCACTATTGCAAAGGCCCTAAGATATCATTTTGCAATAGTGACATCTGACCAAATCATTTTGCAGTAGTGACATCTGACCAAATCATTTTGCAGTAGTGACATCTGACCAAATCATTTTGCATTAGTGACATCTGACCAAATCATTTTGCAGTAGTGACATCTGACCAAATCATTTTGCAATAGTGACATCTGACCAAATCCTTTTGCAGTAGTGGCATCTGACCAAATCATTTTGCAATAGTGACATCTGACCAAATCCTTTTGCAATAGTGACATCTGACCAAATCATTTTGCAATAGTGACATCTGAACAAATCATTTAGCAACAAAGATGTCAAAACCACTAAGTGAAATATTTTCCAGTAAGTTTATCATGGGTGTCTTTCCTAGATAATATTTGTCTTGACTTACCAGTCTTTCACTAGCCTTAGCCTGGGCTTCTCTAAATAATTCTAAATCATATTCTGAAGCTAATCCATTCATCAATGGTTCTCTACTAGCTCCATGTTTTTGTTTATGATTCCTGTGAGTTTCTTTGATTTCTTCTGTTAATTCTGGTTGTTTACGTCTTAATGATCTTACTTTATCTAATCTCGACTTTTGTTCTTCATTTTGTACCTACAATAAATGACACAACAAATTAATTTAATTTGTTAAAGAATTTGCTAAACTCAATCAGTTACTTAAAACTTGATTCATCAGTACAACTTATCATGTATTGACTTTTAAATCAAACCATTTAAAAAATACAAATAGCAAAATAAAATCTACTGATTGGCAATGAATCAATTTCATCTTAAAGATGTCTCATGGGTTAATGTATCACAATAAATACATACTGGTCTTCTCATATCCCTGCGTTCATTTAAAACAGCCACAATTTTCTTTCTATCTTCCATTTTATTTTGTCGACTGTCAAAACGCCACTGAAAAAAAAACAGTAAAAAGATATCAGCAACTAAATAAAAAGAGCTTTCATTTATATTTCCATCTGACCAAAGAGACTAAAAACAGAAAAAAATTTGGTCTTGGTAACTATATACAAAATAATAACTGGCTGAAGTAGTACCAGACAAATAGTAAATTCTTTATCAGAGTCAAATTGCATTATCTTGCATTACTGATTTTTGATATTTAAGATTTAGTTTTTATACACCCTAATTTTCTGCACCATGTGATGAAGACGAGCAACGCCATACAGGTGCAACGAGGGAAATTTTTTGCCAGGACAGCGCCAAAGCCTGGTTTTTTTCGATTTCCAACTGTCAAGGGACCTAAAATATGAGTGTTTAGCTGATGCTTAGTTTTACTAACCTTACATTCATCTGCTGTTGTATTATGATATAGAGGACATGATGTTAATGTTCTATGACTTTCATGTCGACCACTAAGATGACCTGAGGTACAAAAGGAAAGCAAAGTTTTGAAAATTGTATTCACTCAAACCCAATAAAAGCAAATTTGATTGGATAGCTGTCAATACACAATGTTCATTGCTTCCATTAATAGCAAGGGTAGTCTCCAACATCTAATAAAATTTGGTTTATGTTCAGTAATGAATGTTCAAGAATGCCACAGACTGATGAAGTCTTATTGAAGAAAAGTGTACCAGTACCCAATAAAAAGCTCTTCAATTTATAACAATAGTTTATGACAGTTTATGCTATTGATAGTAACTTGCATAAGCTTATTTGATTAAAGTTACCTTTTGAATCACACCCTGGTAAAGGACATCTAGCAGAAGACTCATCATAATTAGTAGTTGGTAGTGATCTTTTCTCCACCAGCAGATCTTGTAAATCACCAGAGTCTTGGCCTTCATCTTTCTCAACATTTTTACTACTAGACTTTCCCTTGGACTTGCCTTTACTTTTTGATTTTTTCTTGGATGATGACTTAGGAGTTTTCTTCTGTGGAGATGATTTCAATGGAGTTGCCTTCTGAGGAGTGGTGTCCTTCTTACTCTTTTTCTCAGGAACTTCCTTCACTGAGTGATCAGTGTCAGAATCTGAGTGAGAAGAACGGGCTTCTGATTTTCGTTTTTGTGGAGATCTTGTTGGAGAAGGAGCTGTAAAAAAAAAAAATGTTACAGATTAAATACATATCAATGGGATAAAAATATTGTTTATTTGATCTGACATTATACCAATCCATCAACTCTCAGGCAACGTGCACTATATTAGTTTTGAGCTGAAACGACTGATCAAAACTTCAATCAGATCTTTACAAAAGTCAATGCTTTGAAAATTGGACATTCTGTATCTATGAAAATTCATTGGTATACTTTAAAGCAAATTATCATATTTGATTAACAATGCAATCCCAGACATGTGCATGCCATGTGCAAAACATGAATTAAAGAAAGAAAAGAGTGTTTTAAAGAAAACCAACCTGTGTGATATGACCGTCTGGTCACTCTAACAATCTTGTTTTCTTCTTCATTTTCTTCTTTCTTACTATCCTTATTGTCACTAACTTCTTCATCTTCTGAAGCTGTGGTGTCTGTTAACTTTCTCTGCAAAATACAACGTAATTAGCAAAACAGAACTACAAGAAATCAACAATACACTAACCAACAGTTTGCAAATCACGGACACCATTTCAACCTTTCTTCTGGATAGCGGCGACAAGTTACCCATTCTAACAATTTCATGGACAGATTGATTCATTTTCTATCCTTACCTTTCGGCGTGGCATTTTTCTCTGCGTAATTATTCCAAATATTTCTTTCAAAGTTCATACACACATAAAAAAATAAAAACAATAATATTTTTCTTGAAATCGCGGTTAAACTCTACTTCCGGTCTAGGAAAAGACAACTCTTCTAGAATATATTCAAACTACAGCTAAATATTTTATACCTATACCCCTCGTGTAGGTCTACCTGAAGCAAATACTTTGCATATTTGAATGTTTGCTTATCTTTTAAATCTCCCCAGAAGTAAACAATTTCTTATCAAATTGATGTTTTCTAATGCTGAAATCTTTAGGCTGGCCAAACCGTAGTTGTTGGCCCACTTGAAATTTTATGCTAAATTGCACTAATCCCGTCCTCATCCTACATTTTGTACTCTTCTTTGAAACCAACCCTCCACCCCATTCTCTCTTGTCTACGATTCTCTCTCTGCCTACTGTCATTTCAAATAGACCTGATGGTTAATGTCCACTCCACTTCCCACTGTCCTACATCCCTTTTCTCTTCCTTCCTATGTTATGTTACTTCGTGTCCCTTTATAATTAAATTCTAATTTACTGCCTAAAACTCATTTCTTTCAACCCCTTCCTGAAATACTATAAGGAGATATTCTCTTGGTTTCAGAGATAGGCCTCCTGTTTGTACCCCGTGCTTTGAATTACAGTATCTCGAATTGATACAGCCGCGATGGCCCAATGAGTTGCTAACCTGAAGGTCCAGGGTTCAATCCCGGCATATAGGTCGATATACCTTCTGATTTTTCCATAATGGAAATGTTATTGTCTGTTGATGTCCATAATGGAGAGATTATTGGCTGTTGATGTCCAAAATGGAAAGATTATTATCCCAAGGTCTCCATAATATCATTATTAGGAGATCTTGTATAACCACATTTATTATTTTGTTTTTAAAACCTCCAGAATGGTTGACTGTCTTCGTCAAAAAACTGAAAAATTTCAGAATTTAGTAAATATTAAGAAAAAACCCAAGAATTGAACTTTTTGGCTCATACTCATTATTGGATCTTTTTGAAATTTTGAAGATATAGACTGCAAATACAAAAAAAAAAAAACCAAAAAATAAAAAACCCGCGTCATTAATTTTTTTTATCCACTTCCGGTTTAGACTTTTGTTCCTCAAAATCACGTCGGTTCACACTGCTCCCAATACTTTTTATAGGACAACAGCTTAAACATATTATTTAAGATATTGCATTTTTTCGGCAGAAGTTCGATCTTCTAGTGGCCTATACCCCTTATCTTATTTTTAATGATATGTAATATGGATGCTTAACACAGCATTTAAAGTAATTAAATTTGGAAAAATCTGATATTTTGTTAATATCTGGTGTTCAGGTATTTTACAAGTGTTTAAAGAGTTTATTACTAATAAAAATGTTTTGAAATTTTCACCTTCTCCATTTTTCTTTACATTTTTTTTAATTTTGAGGTTACCTTTCTCAAGTATAATTATGTATACTTGGATTATACTACAAACGTAAGTGTATTAAGGTCTTGTGCCACACTCGGAGCTGTTTGCAGTTCATTAAAATATGATGTAATCGCAGAGTTTTTCATATTAAAAAACTTTCTAGTTAATGCCTTTCATTTAAATGAATCGAAATCTTTTTATTAATTAGAACATTTAATTTGATTTAGAAGCTGATGACATTTCTGGGTTAATACAATCAACTAGAATGATTAAATATTATGATTCATCTCGTCTTGATCGATTGAAAATTCAAGTTACTAAATTCAACATACTAACTTGAAAATTCAACATACTAGCTTGAAAATTCAAGATACTAGCTTGAAAATTCAAGATACTAACTTGAAAATTCATGTTACTAACTTGAAAATTCAACATACTAGCTTGAAAATTCAACATACTAACTTGAAAATTCAACATACGAACTTGAAAATTCAACATACTAACTTGAAAATTCAACATACTAACTTGAAAATTCAACATACTAACTTGAAAATTCAACATACTAGCTTGAAAATTCAAGATACTAGCTTGAAAATTCAAGATACTAACTTGAAAATTCATGTTACTAACTTGAAAATTCAACATACTAGCTTGAAAATTCAACATACTAACTTGAAAATTCAACATACTAATTTGAAAATTCAACATACTAACTTGAAAATTCCCCCCCCCCTCCAAAAAAAAAAATGAATGGCCCTAATACGCTCCCGTATAAGTTTAGCCTACAATGATATTTCCAAAATGGACATCATGTTCAATTATTTAAATACGTAAAATATGTAAATGGACAATGATTTTTCCGAATGGACACCATTAGACAATAATCTTTCATTATAGATACCAACAGACAATGTTGATGATATAGACTTATGAATGAATAATGAACGAACGAGCGAGCGACAGAAAAAATAAACGAATGAATGAATTGATTATTGAATTAATTATTAAATGAATGAATGAATGAATATGGTTACTGGTTGATATGATGTACTATTAATTGTACTCCGTACCGGTAATCAAAGGTTATTGTCAGTATAGGGCTTTATCTAACTTGAATCAGACAACAATTAATAAACCAATCCTTATCTAATCTGGCTTTCTAAAAATAGATTTTATCAGTTAATTTTAGCTTCATTATAATTATCAAAGATATTTTTCATCCTTTTATATCTACAATATCTATATTTTTGATAACTTGTTACTATATATAGAATTTTATCAAATCGAGATTACTTATTGGTTGATACGGATAGATTACAGATCTTATAACTAGACGATATACTGCCACGTTTTTTCTGCAATGGTTTACTTATTATATAAAGAGCAAACACTGTGAACTTTGTCATTGTGGGTGGGATTTAAACCACAAAACTGTCAATCAAATGATAATAGTCTTCTACAAGACGCGTGTTCACCTAGATCCCAATAAGTGGCGGCGCCAGCCTGTTAAGACTTGCGGTTTCTGACACACATTTCTGTAAATTTGTTAAAAATGAAGTGCCCCCCCCCCCCCTCCTGTAGCCGCTATTGATCATTATTAATTGACTGTGAAATATAAACCATTGTAAACATTGTCAAATCAATGAAAAAGTTCATCATGTCTGAAAATGATCAGATATATTTCTATATAGATCATAATATTCATTACTAACAGATTCTAAATTTTATTCTTAAATATACTTTATACTGTATAAGAGGTTTCTAAAACGACAAAATCAAATCAAATCTCACAACTCATCCGCTTGTTCGATGTATTATGACTTTCTAGCCAGATGTCGGGTTTTGGCTTTTGACTTCAAACTTCATTTAGTAAATTTTATATTCGTTATTGCGATTTTCTGGACAAATATTACAAATGTTTTTTCTTGCATCTTGGCTGATTTGTTTGGTAACGCATAATTAATAATAAAATCTTATTGTATCTCATGATGTTGACCTATATAATAGTGGCGGGTGTCGCGCGCGAAGCAGACAATGATTACTCATTTCGGAACACCTGATGGTTTTGATTCACGGAATTGTCTTGCTTGTACGAATTTTAATCCAGTGGCGGAGCCAGGTTTACGTCCGAGGAGGAGGGGGGGGGGGCGAACTGTCTGGGATTGCTCGAATTTCTAACCTAGTTGCCCAAAAAACTTGCTTTCGGGGCTGCGAGGGGGCGGCTGACCCTCTGCCCCCCCCCTGGGCTCCGCCAGTGTTTTTATTCCTCATAAATGAAATTCAAAGGGGGATATTCTCAAAACGAAAACAGATAAGTGACTAGATGACTCACAGGATACTTTAGGGGCGTGAGATTTTTTGTAGAAACTGGAGCATCGAAGTTATTCACAATATATCAAGCTATCACGAATTTCCTCTCATACCTTGACTGTAACCGTCATCATTCTTGTATCACGGATTACAGCGATTTAATTCGAATGAACACAAGGGAATACAGCCCATCAGGACCTTCGACAGAAAGGCTGTCTACAATTTTTGTCGCGACCTCTGATTGGCTGTATTCAATCGTATAATCCATTCAAATTAATGTGATTCAAAAAGGGTGATTAATACAGTCAATGTATAAGACGGAGCTCGTAACAGCTTGACGTTGTGAAGATTGTTTTGTGATAGTAGTAGTAGGCGTATTAATAAGGTCAAAAACATGATCATGTCATAATCAAAAGAATTTATTATTATAATAAGTCTGCTATATGGTCATGATGTTCCAATTAAATCACGCGAGATCGTCACAGATATCTATTTATAGCCATATAGCCAAGTCACAGTAGTGAACACGGAGTTGAGCAATGGGTTCAAGTTAAAATGTTACAGAGAAGATGTTAAGACCTGGGGCCGGTTTCCCAAAGTTTTAAAGTACATAATGAATGTATCTTTATCAAATTGCGAAATTATACATAAACACACGTGATTCGAAGTGCACGATTGTATACTTAAATACTTAAATAAAGAAACGGACTCCACGATTTGACTTGGGGATGTTTTTTCAAATGGAATTTAGATGTTATTTATAATTTTCTAAAGGATTTCCATAAACCAATCATTGTTATTGTGAAATTTGTCTGTTGGCACTTGACGAAAATGTTTTTCCGAAACTTCAATAAAGGTTAAACTTGTTCTTAAAGTACACAGCAAAAATATGTCAGCACACACTTTACCTAACTAGTATAATTATATTAAAGTGGATTTCTCATTTTTCTACACCTTTTTCAAAATTTCAGAATAACCAAACTTTTATATCAGAATCTGGGAGTTGATGCATTTTAAAGTTAAAGATCTTATTGAAGATTAAAGACAATAGAAAAATAACAGCAAATCATTGACTTCCAATTTAAGCTTATAGAGTCATTTACACTACTAGTTGGTTGGTTGGTTGACAAGTTAACGTTTGCTTCTAGCGGATGCTGATATTGCAAACTTGGTAGTTGTTGATAGTCGTAGTAGTTGGTTGAAGTGGATGATTCTGTGCTGTTGGTTTGGTAGTTGATAGTTCGTAAGATAGGGTAAGGTCGAACGCCATGTAGTTGAAACTCGGCCCTAAGCGGTATTCCGTTAGCTTCTTTCTTCTTCATTCTTCCAAACTCGTTGTGATCATCGTAATTCTTGTTGATTGGAAGTCGAATGGTAGTCGTTGGTTGAGTTTGGTTAGATTAACACTTAAAAACTTGCCTGTGAAGCTTTTTAGATAGCTTCAGCGGTGTCTCTGAATCCCCAGGTCGATTTAAGTAATGAGCTGATTAAAATTAGGTTGGTAGGTATAGTTTCTATTGCCTCTTCATGTGCGACACACCGTAGAACCAACTAGAATCGTCCCCCGCACTTTATAATTACTAATTTGTAAAATCATTGTTGCGATACAACAGAGCACTAGACTGATATAAAGTAGATAACAAAAATATGTCATTCTCACTAGAATTCCACAAAACCGTTTGCGAACAAATCATCAGATTGGTTAAATGATATTGATAACGTGAAGGCTTCAAGTCAAAATTATTCACTTCCACAGACTTGCCAATATGATAATTCTTTCACTAGCAAAAATATGACTTCCTGACGCATAATTAGAAACCTTAGATGAAAATCAGATTCAGACTATGTTTTATTCAAACTATATTATACAATAAGATACAATTTAAAAGAGAGAGATGCGCCATTTTGGGGAGTTGGTTTTAATCTTGAATATACGTAAATAATCTTCCATGTTCAAACAAAAAATTTTACTCACTATTGCTATATGTCTTTTCTCTATACCACAGAGTATCTTAAATTGACGAGTCGTCATTTTAACATTCAAACGCAGATAATTCTGGACACACATGGATTTGAAGGCTAAAATTTTAACGGTGAGCTGTGAACACTATTACTGATTAGTTCAGCTAAAGAATTCCAGTTTCTGAAACATAAGTATGATTGGTCAAAAAAATGGCGCATCTGTCCCTTTAAAGAATACTATTTGCGCTAGCGTTCAACATCTGCATACTTCAGAGGCATGAAGAAATTAGGAACTTGTTTTTGCAAAACAAAACTACACGCCAAGGCTAATGGCCTCATTTTGATAAGTCATCCCAGATTTATAACCTCTTACAAAAACTTGTCCGAATAAAATCAAGATGTACTTTTAGTCAGAATTGATAACACAATTTCGAGAGGTTTATAACACAACATAATTCGACTTTAATTGGACAGAAATTAAAATGTGGGCGGGATCTTATTTAAATATTCTATATATACCCCGATCAGAGCAAATACTAATTCAATTATTACATTTTCGGTTGCTTTCGTTCGTTTCAAAATCAATATATCCAGATTGAAAATGTTATTCTTAATTGTACTTTCGATTGCCGCAGTTATTCTGTATAGGTAAGTTTGAAAATTTTCCTTATTTTTTATTATTATTTTTTTTTTTTTGCAAGTGATTTGCAAGAGTATTTAATGACTTTTTTTTTCAGCTAAATAACAATTAATTATGAATTTCATTGGTATTTATTTTCTTCAGGAAATTGAAATCCAAATACCGATTATTAGATGAACTTAATATAAACCACCCTAAGCCTGTACCTTTATTTGGAAATGTTGGTGAATTTAAAGACAAAGTAAGCAAATTATTATGGAATATTTCAAATCATTACACAAAAATTCTAAAACTAAATACGTTATTTATTCTATACGTTTTAAACTAATTCAATTTATTATTCTAATTCTAACGCTATTGTTGTTTAATTAAATTAATTAAAAAAGGTAGCACATGCAGCTAAATTAAAATCATATTTCCACAAGAAATTTCATTAAATGCAAAAATGATATTTTCAAATGAAATCAAATGTAAAAATTATATTTTCAAATGAATTCAAATGTAAAAATTATATTTTCAAATGAATTCAAATGTAAAAATTATATTTTAAAACGAATTTAAATGCGAAAATTATATTTTTCAACGAAAATAAACTTAATTTCGCACCAAAAATAAGAACGAATGTGGAAAACTATACAATTTAATTTTTTATTTTCAGTGTCCACTTGATGTATTTAAAGCATGGAGAAACGTATATGGCAAAGTTTTTGGGTACGTACCTTTTCAATGTTACAGAAATAACAATGCTATTTCACATTCGTACTAGCAAAGAATTGTAGAAAGTTTTACAATGTTAATTTTAAAGAATATGATATATAAATCTGTTCCACTCTATGACTCTGTGCGACTCTGTTTTCAAAAAAAGTTTAGATACCTTGCTTGTCAATTCTATTTTCATTCATTCATTCATTCATATTTTTTTTACTAGTATCAGATAGTATGCCTTCAATATTTTCCCATATCGTAATTTTAAAATTTCACAAATTAAAATAAAACATGATGTTACTCACAACTGTACGTTTCCATTCACTTCAACATATCGACAGATGTAATTCGAAAAATTATACATGTAATAATTTTTTAGTACAATCAGAGTGAGACCAGTATGTCACATCACGATGTTCGATAGTGCGAAGCCTTCAGTAACAACATATCTTAGATTTCATTCTAATAAATGTTCATCATTTTTCATTTAATGTATTGTGCATTATGTTTAAAAAGAAAAATCATGTGTATCGGGAACACTTTTAGCATCTATTTGCACCATTTCAATTTTCAATCAGACGTCTGTGAATCTTGCAATTCCACTAAACGCAAATAGACGCTAACAGTGTCCTCGATACACATAGAATTAAAACACCTCTTTAAAATCGTTTTAATTTATTAATCTAATTTAATTTATTGTTTTAATTTCAGATTTTATGAAGGTTTGCGGCCCAGTATTGTAGTATGTGATCCTGTACTTATTCAACAAATTTTGGTCAAACAATTTGACAAATTTCAGAGCAGACCAGTAAGTATACTAACAATTAAAACTATTATCAGTTTTCCTTTAAACATTTTATCATAGTGTGCATACATTTAGATACCCAGATAAGATAGCATTCGGAAATCTCTTGGATATTTGGAATAACAACGTTATCAGGAAACGAAACAAGGAAAGTTATTCTCAGTTATAGTTTGTATTAGTCATTTCGTGAGCAGAATATCAGTGTATGCTAAAACTGATGGCGGTAGATGATTCGAGATCTAAATGATTTTATATTCCATCATATTTCACATTGTATAGGTCTAGTTTAATTTGTCGCATGAGTTGATCCCTGCATGAGAGACAGGTAAAACAAATGACGACAACTTAAAAGCACGTACGCAATGAATTTTGCCATAATGAAGTCATTTGAATGTTACATATTCTGAAGTATATTTAGCCTTTAAAGGGATTCCTAAGTTCGTATGTGTATCGTTGACATTGATAGCATCAATTTGCACCATTTCAATTTTCAAACAAACATTTGTGATTCTTAGAATTCCACTCAAATTAAGTGTTTGATGACGTCACTAATAGTGAAAATATGCTTATAAATCTGACATAAAATTGGGATGGTGTAAACTGATGCTTTCAGTGTCCTCGATACACATAAAACATTTTACAAAACCCCTTTAAATTGAAATATTATATCTTGTAGCTATGTACACCGTTCCAGAACAGGTATGAAGAATTGGGTATATTAAATACTCACGGTGAATTATGGAAACAGCAAAGACATGTTGTAGCTACCTGTTTCAATACAACATCCATGAATCAGGTAACGTACCACTTATGTTCAAACACTTCATAAAACCGATTGATAACATCTTATCACCCCATTAAAGGGGAAAATGCATACCATGACGATATAGAAACAGTTAAGGCCACCATCTGAAATACAAAAATAGATTTGCTTTGGGAGTTGATGAAAACGAAGAAAAATTGTCAGGACATAAATTCTAATTTGCAACTCTCATTTTGATTTCCATCTGTCATGGGCGGATTAAAACCACTGGACAATTGGTCAAATATTTCAGACTTGTATTCAATCAGTAGAATATCGACTTTCGGATCGCCTGTGAGGAAACACTTTACTACTGTTGTTTCTTCGGTTTGTAAGAGTCTGTCTGTCATGTGGACACCAGAAATCAATGCCAAAAGGGAATGAAAATGTTCATTTTCCAATTGTTTCAGATGATCCAAAAGATGATTTTCAAATCAAACAACCTTGTTGAAAAACTCGGCAAGGAATCAACCGCCTCGCCTGATGGTTTTGAGATCGCAGAATTACTGGATAGACATATGCTAGATATATTCGCCTACTCTGCCTTTGATTACGACAGTGACAGTTTGAATAATACCGAAGAGATCATGTATAAATATATGGTGGAATTCAGTAAAGTTGCTAACACTGAAAACCCTGTACCTGGTATTGCTAGTAAGTATAAAATATTGCATTCCCATTGAAACTCTTTTTAACAGAATTGGGCTAATTTCACGCCCTATACCTGTCTGTTCCTGATTGAGTTAATCAACATCAAACTCCATGCAGTGTGTCATGTGGGCAATTTTTCAGAGC
The DNA here is from genome assembly GCF_000327385.1 of Lottia gigantea. Taxonomy (NCBI): domain Eukaryota; kingdom Metazoa; phylum Mollusca; class Gastropoda; family Lottiidae; genus Lottia; species Lottia gigantea. The sequence goes on along the minus strand of NW_008711185.1, from coordinate 559,523 downwards.
AGGAGTTCTATTTTCAACTGTCGACGGATCTTTAACTTGCACTGCCTGTAAGACGTGGGATCTTTGTTTACCTAAACGACTATGCTAGATGCCTTTTCCATGTTTATTAACAGAAGGAAATAGAATTATTAGTGTTTAATGATTTAGTATTTATGACATATTCACACGAACACAAACAACTCCTCCCAGTTTGATACCTAACGTATGTTTTTTAAGACAAATCGTTATAGAAAATATTGACACTCGACACTTGACACAAAACCCATCTCACGATTTCTTCAGAGATATGACCTTGGATTTGAATTTCTATGTCAGAATTCACATCGGTAAAAGTCATTTATTTTTGTTTATGTCCACTTTTTCAACCCCAAAAACATTGGTTGTGCACGGTTTTTTTAAAAGATTGATCTCGCAAATTCATATATACAATTTAAAAAATTCTCTTTATTTTCAGGATTGTTTCCAGCGCTCACACCATTATGTCAATATCTTGCTGGTGGTAAATTCCGAGATGCTCACGAAACACAACTTAAGCAATTAACCCAGTTAGTGGAAAAAGAACGTACAGAGGTATGCAATTTAACTTTTCTGATTATTCAATAATTAAAGGGATTGAAATGGGGTTCTCTTAATTTTAGTGTGTATCGGAGACACTAATAGCATCTAATCACATCTACAAGATAAAAAAAAATAGCATCTAATCACTAATTGCAAAATATTGCCCAGGTATTTGCAATTAGTGACGTCATATACACTTAGTTTTAGTGAATCACAGACGTCTGATTGAAAACTGGAATGGTGCAACTTAATGCTATCAGTGTCCCCCATAGATCTACACATAAAATATTTATAAGACCTCTTTCAATCCCTTTTACATGAGTTTCAACAATATAGCCACATCGTCAAACAAGATTTCTAACAGAGTAAGTCTACAACTTGCAACCTGATCTTGGAAAAATTTTTTTTATCTTATCAACCACACGTCATCATCTTATCGATGTCTAAGACTCAAAAGCGTCTTTTGCATCAACGAACTCCCACCTATTTTAATACTAACTATTGCTATCGGCACGATCTCTTCTTATCTGTTTTACAGTTACTTAACGATGAATCCAATGAAAAACCAAATATTATCAGAAAACTGTTGAGGACCACAGCGTCTTGTAAAGATGAAAACAATAACACATGTAAAAGATATCTGTCAAATGAAGAAGTGCTGGCACAACTAACATCAATGGTTACTGGAGGTCTTGACGCAGCAGCTGCGGTAACTTCATTCCTGGTATACTGTCTGGCTATGTATCCAGATATTCAGCACAAAGTCCAGGATGAAATGAAAGAAGTTTTTCAGAATGATGTAAGTATGACCAATCTTGTAGGATTTAACTCCATTCGGGAATTCTGGATTCGGAACATGATGGACATCGAATTACATTGGTTAGTCTTTTCAATTGAGTCGGCATTATGCCGTGCAATGGTCAAGTTTTTACTAACCACAAATTTTCTGGCGTTTCTTATATGCGAGCTTTAGTATTTACGAACTTTTCTGTTTTTTTTTTACCTCATAATAAATTTCCGTTTTAATCTTCTTTAAGGACGAAATCACATTGGACAAGCTCTCCAGTTTACCTTATCTTGATATGGTACTCAATGAGACACAAAGGTTTTATCCTGTAACCCCGGGGGTAGCTAGATATTGTACTGAAGATGTCACTATTGATGGTATACAATTCAAACAAGGAATGCCAATCAAAATTATGACCTGTGTTATGAACCAAGACAAAGAAATATTTCCAGAACCAGACAAATTTATTCCTGAAAGGTAAGTTCCAGGAAACCTATCTTCAAAAATACTATGAAATATGTCTAATTCCTTGACTCAAGTAAGTAAATGTAGCGATATGATTGTACCTACTGAAGCCTAACTTTCTACAGTCTTACTATGCCGAGGGGTCTGATTGGCGGTACTTGCTAGCGTAGAATCTTATCAAATTGCTGCATCCCGAGTTACAAGAAAAGGGTCTCATGAAGTCAAAGTATAAGACGCAGTTCGTAATGGCACGGCATTGTGAAGAATATAGGTGCAGAAACCATGTATTTTTCAGAAGTTTCTGTTCTTTTTAAATTTATCGATGGATCTTTAACGTGCAAAGAGTTCACAATGGCTTAGGAAGTTTTCCCAATAAAGGATGCCTTTTCAATGTATTGAATTAAATATCACTGTCTCTGTTATTTCAGATTCTCTAAACAAGAAAGTGAAAAGCGACATCCGATGTCTTGGTTACCGTTTGGTGCTGGTCCTAAAATGTGTGTTGGTGTTAAATTAGGTTTATTAAAATGTAAATTAACAGTAGTTCAGATATTAAGAAATTATCACATAGAAACATCATCAGAAACAGAGGTAAGATATGATATCTTTCATTAAAGGGAATTCTAAAAAAGGGAATGTGTATGGGGACACTAATAGCATCAATTTGCACCATTATAATTTTCAATCAGACTGTGGTTCCTGCATAACTAAAACTAATCGCAAAACATGCGGATATCACATAAGGTCTTCTCGATTAGTAACGTCATCAAACACTTAGTTCTAGTGGAAGACGTCTGACTGAAAATTAGAATTGTGCAAATTCATGCTCCCAGTGTACACATAAAATACTTTAAACGGAAACGAAAATTCGTCAAAATATATGTAAAATGAAATAAGTTGCTATAAGTTGGTATTGTTTATATCCCTATTTTTGGAAATTCATTTATTTTTACTATTTATCCCCACGGGGAAAACTTTGTCACGAGGAATTATTGGACATTCTAAGCCAGTGATAGCATCTCAAAGATCTTATCTGTTATTATAAATTTTGATAACAAATTATCATTCAGTAAAATAATAATATATTATATAACATCCTCTTATTTTTTCCAGATTCCAATTAAAACCAAGTTGCATCCAATATTAGCGCCAAAAAATGGAGTTCACATCAAATTAGTACCTAGAATATCAAAGTATTAATAATAAAGTGATTAATGAGCAGGAATCTCAAAGTGTGTGTGCAATAAACTAACTAAATGAACAATATTCGATCTGTACGATTAAATAATTGAGACCCTCATTTCATTTTTCATTCGAGTGCGATCATTTCGAGCTTATTTTGAGTTATAACTGTCATTAAATTCACATGATTAGTTATATTTGTACCATGTCGAGCTTATAACTTCATTGTTTTTACCTCATAAGTTATATTTGTACCATTTCGAGCTTATAACTTCATTGTTTTTACCTCATAAGTTTTATTTGTACCATTTCGAGCTTATAACTTCATTGTTTTCACCTCATAAGTTTTATTTGTACCATTTCGAGCTTATAACTTCATTGTTTTTACCTCATAAGTTATATTTGTACCATTTCGAGCTTATAACTATCATTATATTCACTTCATAAGTTATATTTGTACCATTTCCAGCTTATAACTATCATTATATTCACTTCATAAGTTATATTTTTACTATTTTGAGCTTATAACTATCATTATATTCACTTCATAAGTTAATGTTGTACCATTTCGAGTTTATAACTTCGTTGTTTTTACCTCATAAGTTATATTTGTACTATTTCGAGCTTATAACTATCATTATATTCACTTCATAAGTTAATTTTGTACCATTTCGAGCTTATAACTTTGTTGTTTTTACCTCATAAGTTATATTTGTACTATTTCGAGCTTATAAATTTAATTGTTTTCACCTCATAACATATGTTTATCATTGTTGTAAGAAATATAAGAATCTCAGAAGACTCCAAAGTAAATAAATACTATGCTATTTTTAAAATGGTCTCTTTTTGTGGGTTCTGAATTGCATATCACCAGGAATGTTCTTATTTTAGTGCATAAAGCAGTATAATATGTTTTAGGACATTATTTTGAGTTATCAAGAAAACGACCAAAATGAATGAAATCCAAAATGAATGATATGCAATACAAGTCATTAATTCAGTGAGTGTCAATAGCAAAACAGAGAATGATCACTAGTTTCGTTTCGTGGTTGTAAATTCTGCAATCTATTTTGTTAGTCTGCATGACAAATATTGCTTCTCGGAATACACATTTTGCTCGCGTCACAAAATCTCAGTGTTGGAGAGAGCGGAAATTTGAATGGTTGGCAGTATCAATGGGGTGAAAGTTCAAAAGGACCGCCGTTAGACCTTAACTGAAGTGGCTAAATTGAAAATAAAGGATAATATTAAAACAAAGTTTGGTCTAATCATAATAAGACTGGATTATCATTTTATTATAATTCATAAATAAAATTTTACAACTCTAGGCCTATAATAAGTGTATTAAGGATAGTTTGAATTGTGCTTTATGAACAAGGAAAGCAATTATTTAGATGGTATGCCCCTTTAACCATTATCCTGAATTACAAAATAATACTGCTGGCAAAAGTTCCGACGAACCTTTGATCCCAAGTATTAGACTGCAAGGTGACAGGGGTCAATAGTCCACAAATCCCTTTCAAAAATATGGATTAGGAGATATTTATGGCTTGATCGGGTTAATCCATTGAAAGCTGTGCCAATAAACTAATCTATGTAGAATAAACCTCTTTTAGTGGATTCGAACCTGAATTTTAATTTTCAGAAAAACAATTTAGTGATTGAAAACAATGTTTCTTGTTTCAACAATCCCCCAATCAATGATCTTCACAACGAATTTCTTCTTACACCTTGACTGCAATAGACACTTTTCTTGTATCAAGGAATTGAGCGATCTGATTGGATTGTGCGCGACTGATTGGCTCTGATTTATACTTACGTACTAAAGTACTAAACAATACAGAAATATATATATATACATACATGGTATTTTCATAAATATAGATGAAATCTAATAATAAAACTCAAAAATGATGATTATATTTTAGCAAGCTCTATGTTTGCAAACCAAATTCAAAAGGGATACGAGAGTGCTCTGTCCTGAATTCTTCAATTGTTGTAGTTTGAACAATGTTTTTCGTCTATTCTGTGTATGCAAAGAACTAAGGATGTCATAGAGATCAAACGATATAGTTTGCAAACGTGGAGCTATATCTCGAACCCCGAACATCAATTCTGTATGTCTCCTCCGTTCATATTCCAAAATAACAAAACAAAATTCAGAAGCAAAATTCAGTTCCACGATAAGATCTACAATATCAGCGAATAATTTGTATACTAACAATTTTTGATATACAGAATTCTTGTGATCCCACCAAAGTATCTTTGATCGAGCCCTACTAACGAGTCTATGCATGTATTTAATGTGTTTTGGATCTCGCATTTTTCGACTCTTTACAGCACGTACGTAGTATTGGTCACCGACCGTAAAGTCTCCAAGTATATCTGTAACGATTTGTAGGTGCGTTCCCTCAGTTGGTTCCATCTTATAGCACCAATATCTATCATTTGGGTGTTTTTCCTCAGGTGTTAAACAAGACCAGCAGAAATCTTGCCCACAATGAGCGCACACCATAAAGGGAGAACGAGATTTACTGACCAGAAATTTATGACAAGTTGGACAATTTTTGCCTGGTTGTGTTTTGTTGTGCTCAAAATAAGATTTAGTACGCATTCCAGAAGAATCTATCTTTCTACTATATTGTTCATATTGATCACACGTTGCTGGCCAGTGACCTTCCATACCACAAGTCAAACATACCACAGCACCACAATGACAAACACCAACATTGTGTTTTAAAATCGCTCTAACCGTTAGACCACATTGAATATTTGGACATTTGGTATCAAAAGCACATCTTTTAGCAAGTTGCTCCATCTTCCACAATTGTATATGATGAATATTTGCTAAGGTCAGCATAGATGCATAATCTACAACCTCTTCACAATCTGGACAATTGATTTTGTCTTTTCTCTGAAGCAGTTCCAAGTGTAAATGTTCTTTCCAGCATGTATTGCAAAAACAATGACCACATTCTTGTAAATATGTTGCGGCTATATCCGCAAGACCTTTCAAACAAATGCCACAGAACTTGACAGCACCGTCTAAAACCATCTCATGATTTTCGAGGTTTTCGTTCGTATTAGAGACCAAATGTTTACTATTATTCTTGCTTTGTTCGTTCATCACATCATTAAGGTCTTGGTCGTTGGTCTCTTTTACAGTGATTGGGAAAATTGTTTTGAATTCTAAACTCAGGCGAGCTTTAAGATGAAGCTTCTCTTTATCGATGAACGTCTCTGGTAGAAGAAATCCTTCTATGTATTTGAGGGTCCGAAAATAAACGTCTTCCAAGTCAATGACCATCATGTCGTACATGGTATCAATACGAACGATCGTCTGCTTGTTGGGAATATTGATATTGACCTCATACACATCATGAAGAGTATCGTAGATGCCTACAAAACTGAAAACTAAATATGAAGACAAGTCAAGCTTTTGCCAAACGACCTTCTTGAAAAACACCGATTTTTTCAAGGTCAATATGACGTCATTTTGTATATCAATACAAAATTTTCTTGGACGACATTTTGGAAAGGAAACCTTGTCCTGAAATCTACAATTTAAATGTTCAGTAGAGACGTCTTCTTTAGGTAGGACAACTCTCACGGGAACAAAATTGGTATCTTCATTATTTTCAGAATCCATTGATACAATACGTTCTGGGCAATCATCGATAAATCCCTCGTCAGGGAGATTGTCATCAGACGAACTCTCATTACCATCTTCTATAAAGAAAAGTTTCACTGGCATAGATGTTTTTCTTTTAGCACCACGGTGTCTTCGCCTTGGGGACCGACTCGTTCTAGTCCTAGATTTGTGGCATAAATAATCATAGACCAAAACGGTTGGTTTGTATGAGCCATCGGAAGCAACTCTTGTATTGAAGCGCAACTCATCCTCCTGTTCTTCATCTAAAACCAAAATATGCTCATCCAAATTCACAATGCGCTTTTTGCATTTAGGAATTTTAGATTTCGATGCCGTATCACTTAGTGATACCCATGGTTTGCCCCTGCTTTTATACTTAGCTATTGTAGGATCCGAATAGATATTCGAGCTATTGATATCAGCTGGATAAACCGCCCTATACAATAAATTATTTGTCGAATCGTCTGCTAGGTCATGGTTACCTCCCATCGTCATTTGTCCACATTCGCTTGATGAATCCGTCAGTTTCGATGTTCTGTTCACATTAATGACACTTCCATAATTCAAATATTTCTTTTTGGTCGGAATCAACTGACGAATGCGTCCTTCATTACTGAAAAATCCCAAACAGTTATTTAATCCTTTTATGCAGTGTAGTTCCACTAAAACCACACTACAATCTAAACTTTCCAAGCTCTTTCCAAGTTGTCCTTTGATAATTTCTGGTAGGTTCCACCGACGCTTTTTATTCAGAGAATAACAAACATTGAAGGAATCCAGAAATTTCATCCCCTGGTCATCAAAGCACTCAGCATGAGAGCTAGATCCAACCATTTCGATAGTAGAATTCTTGGAATATTGCTCCAGATACCCACAATTAGTGAGTCGTAACGTGTTCCCAGAACGAATTACACCTTTGTAGCGTTTGAAAACCATTTTTGAAAAGTCCCGTTGAGAGGCAATTATATTTAGTTTACAGTTGAGTATTTATTTACTGTATGACTACCTGTTATCAGTATAATTATTGCGCAACGGACAGTATTATAAACATAAACATGATGCAATCAAATAAAAAGCTATGTTATATCTTGTGACATATTGCACATTACTTGGAATATAGCAAAACCAATATGAACTTTCATCCATCTATTAATATGAATCTGAATGGACAAATGGCCAAACTTAAAGGAATACTACCATTTAGAATCGATATAAAATTTAAAGTCTCAAACTTGGGCAACAAGAGTATACATTCATCAGTGAAAACTGCATTGATGAACAAAGGCTCATTTTGGCCAAGTTTTAAGGGAAAAAAATTAAATTTTCGATCATCCTAATAGAAGAGGAGGTATACATTTAAAGGGTTTTCTTTATCAGCGTACATTGAGCCTGAGGATTTCAAACAGCAGGATTGGACCCATTTTAAGTAAAGTTTGAAGCAGGCTTCGAATTCATAAAAATCGTTCCGTTTATATCTGATTCTAAATTAAAGTTCCGGACTACAAGTAGGTGATTAGTTAGGCGACCGTTTTTACATAATTATATTGTGTTAATAACCCTTTTAGACGTATTCTAAAAATACATGCGTGTTGACATTTGCATTACTTATACATGTACTATTGTCATTGCAAGTCATGCTATTCGAGACACGTTTTAGTTATCCAGTACATTTTATTTGCTTTCCATTTATAATCTTGACAATCGAGTCAACTCATTTCAAATGACAATTTAATCGAGACTGATTACATCATTATACTATTTATAACTACCCGCAGTCTTGCACCACTAAAGGAAAATGCTGAGCAAGCTGGTATAAATAGGCATGTAAAGAAAAACACTATATTAAATTAAAACAGTATATCGTTCTACCTTCGAAGCGTTTTAAGTTTGATAAAATGGTGCTAAAGAAGGGTAAAGGGGGTGTTTGCTCTGGCAATACTCTCAGACTGAAAAGCTCCAAGTTTATTCAACAGTATAAAAGAGATGCCTTTATTACCATGAATGACAACTCTGAAGATTCCAACGGCGATGCTAAGTATTTAGATTCGAGTAACATCAATTATTCCATTAACAAGAAGGGACGATGGAATTTACCTGAAGTGATCAAAGATGAATTGGCTTCCAATTTGCAACAGTCGGACTGTAAAGTGTCTTTAGTGGAACTTCATAATATTCGCCGAGTGAACAACTGTGTTGGATATTTTACTAACAAAGGAAGAATTAATAAATTAGTTCCCAAGAAAACCAAGTATATGAACAGCAGAAGTGTTGTCAATGTCAATAATACACACAGAAAAAAGAAATCAAAAAGAGACGTCCGGCGTTTAAAGGGAGATAATCAAAATTGTGATCCTGTAGCAGACGATAAAGAAAATAGTGTGTCATACGAGGTTGTTTATCCAGCCGACACAAGTAGCTCAAATGTTTATTCAAAGCCCACTATTGCTAAAGTTAAAAGCAATGCCAGAACCTGGATTCCATGTAGCTCTGTATCGAATTCTAAAAGTAACAAATCAAAGAAGCGGACTGTTTGTGTCGACGACTATCTATTTTCGGAAGAGGAAGATGATGAAGTATATCAAGAAAATGTTTATCAAGGTGAGGACACAATCAAAGAACCGAGTGTTTTATCAGACTATTTTAACCAAGCTTTTACTAAAGAAACCCTTCCATGTCCCCGTAAACGACGTCGAAACCGAAGTGCTAAACAAAATGGTTTCAACACACAAAAACTTTTTTATGAAGAAAATTCCTTTCCCAACCAAAATGTTTCTGATACCGAATCTGAGGACGGATTCGTTCACGTAGAAAATGCGGCATCTACCAAGAATAAAGCCACCTTTGTTCCAGTAAATGTGGTTTTACCAAAACAAGACGTAAGTGATGAATATTTAGACATTCGATTCCCTGGAAAAGTGCAACTTGCCAAATGCCACCCTAGAAAATTTTGTATTGATATTAAGGAAGAAGTCAAAGAAAAATTGAAACATTCGCCAGTATTCAGGAAGACTGTTATTCAAAAGCTTGATTTGACATCATATCTGGTGTTTAGCTATGTAAGAAGCTTTGATGATTTGTACGATGTTTATGAAGTAACAGTTAACATACCAACCAAACGAAATACCATCAAATTAGAAACTATTTTTGACATGATGTTGACCGACATTGATGATGTTTTGAACAGATCTCTCATGTTCATAGAATCATTTCTACAACCAGAATCTTTCATCCAAAAGGAACTACTGTACATGAAAATCACCAACATTGTGCAGTTCAAAACAATTTTTACTGCCACACAATCTGACGAACTGAGTAACGAAGACGAACCGTTTGAGTGGATTTCTAGAGAAAAAGACGAATTCTGCAATATATGTTACGAAGTTCTCGAAGAAAGCTCTTCAACAGCCCTGCAAGAATGCGGTCATTGGTTTTGTAATATATGTTATAAAGAGCATTTAGAATCATCCTTTAACCTAGGTCTCCAGAAAATCACTTGTCCAGAATACAATTGTGATAAAGTAGTCGATCTTGCTACGATGGTCAGTTTAACAAATATAAGAGACATTCAGAGAATGGAAATGAGAGCTGCTGAAACATCTACCTCAGCGTCTAGTATCAAATGGTGTCCAAATCAACTTTGTGGAAGGATGCTGCAACTTCCAAACGGGGCCAGTAACATTTCTGTTTGCCAGTGCGGTACAAACGTGTGTACTGATTGCCACAAAGAAGGTCATTGGCCAGCATCATGCGAGCATTATGCTTTTTACAGAAAAAAATTAGATGACTTTAAAGATGACATATTTGTCAATGCTTATTGGATCCCCAACGATGTTCAACTGAGGGGTAAAAACTGTCCCAAATGTAAACGGTTTATAGTAAAGAATGGAGGATGTCCTAATATGATGTGTGTTTGTGGAGAATGGTTCTGCTGGTCATGTTTATCATCAAAGGCAAGTCACAGTATGGCTAATTGCTTTAACATATTACCAACAATAGGAACTCATACACAAACAGTGAAGTATATACCGCGAAAAGATGCCCCTGAAGATCGTACAGAGTTGTATTTGCTAGCCCTGGACTGTCGTGAGGCACGACACACAAAGCATATCAAGATTCTCAGAGAACAGACCAATAAACTTCGGTCACAAATGTTATGGTGGGTTTCAAAAAAGGACAAATGTGGAGAGTGTGTACCATTCACTAAAAACACGGTCAGGTATCTGTTTATTGATTTAGTAGATTTCATAGTGGAGTTAAATTTTGCTGCTGAATTTTGTTTTGTGATGTTGGATTACGAACAGGGAAAGCAATCTGTTGCAACCCAAGCGGTGAAGGGTATTGCGTATAGTCTTCTTAGCAGAATTGCAGAAATACAAGCCATTTTAAAAAGTTGCGGTAACGAAAATCGACAAAAAACTTTTTCCGCATTGGAACATGAAAAAGATCTTGGAAAAACAATCCTAAAGTCCCTCGTCAAGATTATGTCCAAAGTCTAAGCATGTGAAACCTATATTTTATATATCATATTATGTATATATTGTTTTGCTTTTGTTAAACATCAATTATAAACTTTAATGTTGTAATATTCATTTCCAATATCATTTCATAAAATGCAGACATATGGCAAATGATGTGCTGCTTGGTGTCTCCCAAAAGACGTTTTCTAGTCTTTTTATATAGCAAAAGCGACTGATGGCATTTTTATCACCCCTTTTCTGTCTCTGGTTCGTGTAGTTACACAAAAGCCTGAACAGATTATGATAATACTTTCGCAAAAATAATCAAAGCAACTCGTTTTCACAATAGTCATTTCATAATCCGATGGAATTTCTGTGGAATTACAGCATTCTCACACATCGAACATGAATTATTGCCGTGTCATCAAAGTAAATGTTGGCATATGCAACGTAGTGTGATATATTGAGTCTGGACATTCCACCTGCAGATTTGATGGGCTAGACGAGGGTATAAACAAGGTTGGAAAAATAATGGACAGTCGAAATTGGTGTCTTCTTTTAGCAGGATCGATTGAAAACTTGCTTCCGAAAGGTATCCCTGAACGATGATACAAGCTTAACTCTTAACTAACATCTGATTGTAACTACAGTAAGGGTTTGGAAATGTTCAAGGCTGAAGACAATCATGTGTCTAAAATGAAGATGAAAACCAAACCAAAATAAAAAGATAAACAAATTTATTAACAATTCATCATAAGGTAAGTTCAGTAGAGGGTATGACTATCTCTCCAAAAGCTAATCCAACACCACACACACTATAATATAATCTTCTTCCACTACTGAAATTGAAACATCACTTTTCATGGTGGAAAATGGGGGTAAGGGAGAGTGTCCAATGCATACACAAAATCTTTTTAAATATAAATCAGTCTTTCAACTAGCTTTCTGACTCCATCTATGATTCTGTAGCAGCATTATCCTGAGAGCAGTTATTGCAGTGGCATGCATACCTTCTAGAACACCATTTGTCATTCTACGCCTGGTCTTTTCACCTGCCCATCTCCCTCATAAGGTATGCTATTTGATGTATCTATTGTAAATTGCTTACCTCTCAAGTCTTATATCTAAATTAGCTATGTCTGATATATTGATAAATCTACAGTCAAGATAATCAATCTGAAATACACATTCAGTCATTATCATAAATAATACAGATATACAAAACCGAAACCCATTGAACACCGTGGATAAATACATAAGAATGTCATATACGTTCTGAACTCTAAGATATGAAACAGAAAGGAAATACATTATTTTATGTGACTTGGTAAGGCTCTGCTATATTGGCTGTATACATTAACATACAATCCAATAAAATTGCTGATTTTTGAAAAGTGACTATTGCAGTCAAGGTATAACATGGTATTGTAATATCTTCATATTGAGAAGATGATTAGACATGGATAATAAAATGTATGTTGTATGGAATCATAAGAGGGAAAAAGGCAAAGTAACTATTACCTGAATGTCTTTGGAAGATAGTGAATCATTGAGCTGCCATAAATTTAATCTTTGATCCACTGATACAGTTACTATCTTATCTTCTGATAGAATTCTTATACCTTTAAAATATAATAACATTAATGTAAAGAACATCATCTCAGCCAAACATCAAGCAAACAAGTGGGAGACATTCCACATGTGAAATCTGACAGTTGTACCTCCAATAAGTCAGTCTTCCCTTTTTTACCCCATATTCCATACTGGTGCATCTTCTGATACCAACAGAAGTTAACAAGTGGGCAAAGAGAGGAATGTGTTATACATTATAAAACAGATCAATGTCATAAAACTACCAGTATCATACACATACCTGAACTGAATTAGTATTGATATTCTGTCCTGATTTAACAAGAGTAAAACTACCAGTATTATCTAGTGATACCATATTAACATACCTGTTATTTGAGCTGAATGAGTATTGATATTCTGTCCTGATTTAACAAGAGTAAAACTACCAGTATTATCTAGTGATACCATATTAACATACCTGTTATTTGAGCTGAATGAGTATTGATATTCTGTCCTGATTTAACAAGACTAAAACTACCAGTATTATCTAGTGATACCATATTAACATACCTGTTATTTGAGCTGAATGAGTATTGATATTCTGTCCTGATTTAACAAGAGTAAAACTACCAGTATCATCTAGTGATACCATATTAACATACCTGTTATTTGAGCTGAATGAGTATTGATATTCTGTCCTGATTTAACAAGAGTAAAACTACCAGTATTATCTAGTGATACCATATTAACATACCTGTTATTTGAGCTGAATGAGTATTGATATTCTGTCCTGATTTAACAAGAGTAAAACTACCAGTATTATCTAGTGATACCATATTAACATACCTGTTATTTGAGCTGAATGAGTATTGATATTCTGTCCTGATTTAACAAGACTAAATCTACCAGTATTATCTAGTGATACCATACTAACAGATAAACAATTATCATCACCTCCACTAGCTATTACATACTTGTTCTCTATAAAAACAAAAATAACGCTACCGGTAATTATCATCAAGTCTAAACATGCAAATATATTGTGGCACACAGGCAGAAACCTCAAATTTTCAGTGTGAAAACTGCTTTGTGAAAATCAGTTGAAAACATAAGGCAGTGCAACATATTTCAGAGTTCAAATTCATGAGAGGGTCAAATTTATTGAAAACGATCAAATTTCTACTTGACCTTCCCTTTTAGATTGTGAAACCCAACCAAAATTAACAAAATCACATGTAGGCCTACTTACTGTCTATTTTGTATGTATCCAAGCTGTTTATACCAGATTGGTGACATTTCAGCTTGAAACATGGCTGCCAATCTTTCACGTCTGCTTCACTGATATTTTCATTTTTCACCTGAATGTGTTTTATTTTTGTTGGAAAACACAAATTTTTGGAGGTAGTACTGGAACAACTGTCATCTGTTTCTGAATCTGATGAAATTAGATCACATTTGGAATTTTTCACCTCATTTTGGTTGCAGTTCAAAGTATCACAGTTAGATCTATACAAATTCAAAATATCCAAACACAGTTTAGTCACATTCCAAAAAGCAACAACCCCTTCAGTTGCCCCTGACAACAAGAATATTTGTGAGCCTTTAGGTGATTTATGTATAAAATGATGAGTTTTTAAAACACAGTTGTTATGAAAGTCTGACTGTTCCATTAATTCCATAGTTTTAGTTTCTGCATTGAAGCAAAATAACCTGAAAAGAAAAAGAAAATTTCTGAAATATTTTTTTGATGATCTGGTAGACTTCTGTTTCAGCCATCTTTATTCCCTTTCCTCATCGGATTTGGCATTGTAACATTTCTTTCTTTGGCACTAAATTGCAAACCAAACATCCTGTGTCTGGTAATTAGTTATATAGGATTTCACTTAATAATTATAATTTTTTGCACAAAATTATTTTGTGTATTTATAAATATTACCTTACAAACCCATCAGAACAGGCAGCAGTGACAAAATGGACGCTTGCAGGATAAGCTTGATCTATGTCCATGCCGCAAAATGAAGTCAGACACAAGATTCTAGTTTCAGGATCAGGATTCACATGCTTCTTTTTCCAAGGTTTGAATCCTTTTTTATTTTCTAAATTTCCCAAAAAACAACTGGATAGATGTTCGTGTTCCACATTAAAACAAACCATAGAACTAGAGTCAGTATTTCTACACACTGTTAATTTCCAAATCTCAATTTGGGCTCTACCACCACCAGTGAATAGTAAATATTGTCGTCTGTCACTTGTTGAAGGGAGATTATTCAGTGTTACTGTTCTTACACTAGATAGATGTCCTTGCAATGTCTGTAATGGCCACAATTCTGATGATTTTGCCTTTGGGACTGAAATTAAAACTTTCAATTCATTGACTAACTTTATTTGATGCAAAACTGAAGTTGGTGTAGGAACTCTTTTAGTATGTTTAACCCTTATATATTTCTCCACCATTTTGAATTGCATCCTGAACTCTGTTCTTACAGGTTTGTTGATTTTCTGGTTCTCAAAATGAATGAAACCCTACTTTGCATTCTTAGCAATGTGATTAAAGTTTATATTTGGAAGTTTTAACAATAGAGTTCTCTCTAACTAGAACAATGTAAAAAGATTGTTAAGGACATAAACCATGACAATAGTAAAACACTAGCAGACAAACCTTTTAACTGTGATATTATAATATCTGTATCTTCACTAGTTGTTACAATAAGGTGATATAAGTCTGAAATCATCAAAAAAACAATAACTTCATGGGTAGAAGTTGATGATATATCACAGAAAAAGATAGGGCATGCAACTTGAGGTGATCAATTGGATCGAGTTAAGGTAATATAGTGGCACATTTAATCATATTTGGGAATTTCGTGCGGCCATGTTAACTTATTCTGACTCTGCAATTGTTAGACCCCAGCTTCTAGCTGAGTCATATATTATGTCGCACTTGTCTCTCTCAACTCTAGAAAATATAACAGTTTGGTTTGACTCAAGAACCTCGAACCTATATAGCTTTGAACAATACAATCTTTGTTTTACCTCCATTAATATTGATAGATTCTATATACTTTACATCACACACTTCACGACCATGTAATGCAGGCTATAATAGAACGAAAATTCGTTATATTTCAAGATATTTTCAAACTGATGATGAATTTGGGCTATTACTTATACTAGAGATCCACAATATAAACAGTATGCAACTACATTTACCATTTTCTATCACAAAAGCATCAAAACTCATAGCCAGGGTTCATACAGCACTTTGCCTCAAAAATTCAAAGACTTTTCAAGGACTCTGGGCTTTGAAATTCAAGGACTTTTCAAGGATATTAGTCTGACAGAATATACATGTACCTAACTTCTGAACTGTGAAATCAATAAAGATAGTTCATATTTGTCAATGGGGTTAATGATAAAAATATACACAATTTGACTCAACTCAAAATTCAAGGACTTTTCAAGAGAAAATGGGTTTTTTATGGTGTTTTCAAAGACTTTTTTTGAAATCAAGATTTTTCAAGGCAACAGATGGAATTTAAGGGTTTTTCAAGGCTGTGCGAACCCTGATAGCTGCTTACTTCAAACACTAAGCAAGCCTTTACCTAAAGATGGGTAATGCTCAGTGAGAGCTTGGAAGATTCACCAAACAACAGTGTGGGTGCCAGTTGGAATACAAATGAACCACCCAGCCCCCCATGGGACGTTTAAGACTGTGACACTTCCTCATGGGGAATCACAACTTTGAAAGGTTATTCCCCCTTTTATACTCCATTTCCTGGAGGGCAAAATCATTATTTACTCATTCATTTGAAGTTTTTCTTACCTTCAAAACAACTTGGTTAGAGAGTAAACTTGTATTGTGTAAAATAACGTCACCATTTTTAATATACAAGAATCTAGCATTATCATCACTGTTAACTTTACAATCCCACGACCTATGACCTCCACCACACTTTATTTCTAGTAATAGTTGATTATCTACTTCACTCCAGATTACAAAGTTAGTCTGAAAAATACAACTTGAAAATTAATTAAACTTGAATACTGTAATGAACTAGTGCTGGGTATTGCCAATCATTTCATGATATAAGTTAATAGATAAAATACACCTTTATACTTTATTTTTGAACTTTGAAAGATTTATTTTACTAATGTTTATTTTTTGTATTCATCTCTGCCCCTCTCACCTTCAAATAGATGACGTCTTCATTAGCCCACATGGTGCAGAAGAGTAGGACGTAAAACTCCATTCATTTCATTTCAAATAGATGAATTCAAAATAGGTGAACTTACTGAATGAAAACCATAAACATGTAGTTGATTATTTCCAGTTAGAACTAATCTATCTATCCATTCTAAATTCTTTAACACCTTAAAAAAAAAGTCAATTATGAGCCAACAATTGACCCTAAAGAAGCCCTAAACAATTCTACATTGTTTGTATGTATGATGCAGCATATTAATGCAAATAAGCAACCATCTTTCTTTTTATTGATAAAATTACCAACATCAGATTAATATCTAGAGTTGTACTCATAAAATATCTAGAGCTGTACTCAAAAAAATATCTAGGGCTGTACTCAAAAAAATATCTAGAGCTGTACTCAAAAAAATATGAGCTGTCAAAAAAATATCTAGAGCTGTACTCAAAAAATATCTAGAGCTGTACTCAAAAAAAAATCTAGAGCTGTACTCAAATCTAATTAATGTTATATGTACCTTATGACTATTTAACAACTGTATCTTGTCTGTATCTAATAACCAGATTCTATACTGTCCATCACGACCAGCTGTTAATATCTTACTATCCCTATATATAATACTAGTTACACCAGCTTTACCATGTATCTTAGGGAAACTCTGTATCGGGGTCTTAAAAAAATATCAAATAAACATTATTAGATATGAAGACTCTTATCAAAGTGGACAACACCAGTCACAGAGAGAGGCATCAGATTTCTAAAAGCATTATCTGCCATTGTTAATAAAGATACATCTAAAATAAACTTTAGTGATGTCATTTAGTCTTCCCAAGAGTTTATCACACAATAGTTGACATTATCTGATACAAGCAAAGATATCCTCAGTTTCTCCACTAAAAAAATTGATATAATCTTACCTTAGACCTTGATTGTCTATAGTGATGTACTGTCCCACCTCTATCACCACATACTAATACAACATCACTTAAATCATCTGATACTATCAACCCAGCAGACACCCATCTCTGTTTACATGGTGGTAGAATATATTCACCTTTAATATTCATTCTTATAGCAACCTCACTATTAGTGTCATTCTGTTGAACTTCAAGCAGTAACTACAAAAAATTAACATAGAAAATAAAGCATAGTGCCTAGCATAGAGATGTACTGAATTATTGAGATACTGAACTATTTTACAGTATTGAGATACAATTAAACTAGTTCATAGCAATGTAATAATAATTTAGATATCTCTCAACTATATTATGGTACTGAGATACAATTAAACTAGTTAATAGCAATATGATATCACTCAACTATATCATGGTACTGAGATATAATTAAACTAGTAAATAGCAATGTGATATCACTCAACTACATCATGGTACTGAGATATTATAAACTAGTTAATAGCAATGTGATATCACTCAACTATATCATGGTACTGAGATATAATTAAACTAGTAAATTGCAATGTGATATCACTCAACTATATCATGGTACTGAGATATAATTAAACTAGTAAATTGCAATGTGATATCACTCAACTACATCATGGTACTGAGATATAATTAAACTAGTAAATAGCAATGTGATATCACTCAACTATATCATGGTACTGAGATATAATTAAACTAGTAAATTGCAATGTGATATCACTCAACTATATCATGGTATTGAGATATAATTAAACTAGTTAATAGCAATGTGATATCACTCAACTATATCATGGTACTGAGATATAATTTAACTAGTTAATAGCAATATGATATCACTCAACTATATCATGGTACTGAGATATAATTAAACTAGTTAATAGCAATATGATATCACTCAACTATTTTACAGTAGTCAGATATTGAACTAGTTTTCTATGAGTTTTCGCCAAATATGAAGAAAAGACAAAAGTCAATCCTTAGTCACTATGGCTTAATCAAAACCTTCAGTCATCAAGTTGTACTTACTATTTGACCAGCAGGACCTGTTGTTAATAAATGAACTGAATCAATCCATATCATACCATAAACTTTACCATTGAAATATCTCTTACAAATATACTCATCTAAATATAAACAATTTAACTCATATTTATACAGCCTATCACTTTACCATTAAAATATCTCTTACAAATGTACTCATCTAAATATAAACAATTTAACTCATATTTATACAGCCTATCACTTTACCATTAAAATATCTCTTACAAATATACTGATCTAAATATAAACAATTTAACTCATATTTATACAGCCTATCACTTTACCATTAAAATATCTCTTACAAATATACTCATCTAAATACAAACAATATAACTCATATTTATACAGCCTATCACTTTACCATTAAAATATCTCTTACAAATATACTCATCTAAATATAAACAATATAACTCATATTTATACAGCCTATCACTTTACCATTAAAATATCTCTTACAAATATACTCATCTAAATATAAACAATATAACTTATATTTATACAGCCTATCACTTTACCATTAAAATATCTCTTACAAATATACTCATCTAAATATAAACAATTTAACTCATATTTATACAGCCTATCACTTTACCATTAAAATATCTCTTACAAATATACTCATCTAAATATAAACAATATAACTCATATTTATACAGCCTATCACTTTACCATTAAAATATCTCTTACAAATATACTCATCTAAATACAAACAATATAACTCATATTTATACAGCCTATCACTTTACCATTAAAATATCTCTTACAAATATACTCATCTAAATATAAACAATATAACTCATATTTATACAGCCTATCACTTTACCATTAAAATATCTCTTACAAATATACTCATCTAAATATAAACAATATAACTCATATTTATACAGCCTATCACTTTACCATTAAAATATCTCTTACAAATATACTCATCTAAATACAAACAATATAACTCATATTTATACAGCCTATCACTTTACCATTAAAATATCTCTTACAAATATACTCATCTAAATATAAACAATTTAACTCATATTTATACAGCCTATCACTTTACCATTAAAATATCTCTTACAAATATACTCATCTAAATACAAACAATATAACTCATATTTATACAGCCTATCACTTTACCATTAAAATATCTCTTACAAATATACTCATCTAAATATAAACAATATAACTCATATTTATACAGCCTATCACTTTACCATTAAAATATCTCTTACAAATATACTGATCTAAATATAAACAATTTAACTCATATTTATACAGCCTATCACTTTACCATTAAAATATCTCTTACAAATATACTCATCTAAATACAAACAATATAACTCATATTTATACAGCCTATCACTTTACCATTAAAATATCTCTTACAAATATACTCATCTAAATATAAACAATAAAACTCATATTTATACAGCCTATCACTTTACCATTAAAATATCTCTTACATATATACTCATCTAAATATAAACAATATAACTCATATTTATACAGCCTATCACTTTACCATTAAAATATCTCTTACAAATATACTCATCTAAATATAAACAATATAACTCATATTTATACAGCCTATCACTTTACCATTAAAATATCTCTTACAAATATACTCATCTAAATACAAACAATATAACTCATATTTATACAGCCTATCACTTTACCACTAAAATATCTCTTACAAATATACTCATCTAAATATAAACAATATAACTCATATTTATACAGCCTATCACTATAATCCTACTAATCTATACTGCTCCTGATGCAGCTGATGAAAACCATCAAGTAACAGCAGCTTATCTTTTTTGAATCTAAGTCAAGAAATATTTAACATGCCCAGTAGCACACCTAGCCCTGATTTATTTTCCTATTCAATGATTTACCATGTCAGGCCCTCGAACAAATTGATTATAAAAAAAATATACCATCAATCTGGAGTAATAATGGTGAAAATACCATGCTATTTCAAGAAGGAAATATAGAGATAGACAGGCCTATACTTAATCATAACTGTTTAGTTTTCCTATTTGCATCACTGAAAATAATGTTTAGAAGAACTTTCCAATCTCAAACTTTCCAAAATTTGAAATTATAAATCGAATAATCAACTCAAAGAAAGAGATCCCAAAATTCAACATAATTTGAATTACTTGGATAACAAAGAATTATACTAACTGCCTTATCAAGATAATATATAAAAAAACTTTAACAAAACTATGTTTGCATATTTTACTCATCAGAGGGTAATATCCTGTAATGATGTCAACACTGGGGTGATGTGTCAACATCAAAGAGAATACTTTTACGAAGTAGGTATTGGCCTTAAGTTTCTATACAGGCTCCCTCATAAAAAAAAATAATAATAATCAACTTACCATTGAGTACAATTAAAATATCTCCTTCAATATTACCAGCAGCAGTCAATTTCTTATCAGGGGAGGTCACTAACAGAGAATAAGATTTAAATGATGCATTATGGTATATAAGTTTCCAGACTTTCTTGTTAATATCATACTGACATAAAGATCTACAAAACATAAAACAGATTCAGTATCAATTTTTTAGATCCATCTCCAGTTAAAATTAAATATAAAAAAACTGGAACAAGTTGGATATGATAACAATTTAATTCGAATTCAGTATGCCCCTAAGAAAATGTCTTTGAACAAAATTAATGTTGAACTTGTTTGAAAGTATACACATGAAAAACTTGACAAACTTCAGTCGGGACACAGATTGAAATAAGTCAGTTGTCTGAAGATCCCTCAGTGTGAAACACTGAGTAACACTATGTTTCAGGTTCTATTTTATTATTTCTATTTCTCTCTAAATATGATGAATTGCAAACTTTTCAACAGTGAGAATAATTTGTTATTGTATTACTTTTCATCTATATCAGAAAATCATATTTACCCAGAATTTGTCATGATGATAGCTGTATCATAGTTCTTCAATACTACTGATCTAGGTATGTCTTCTTTACTATTCTTTACATACAAAATATATATCATTTACATCAGAAATAAACAGAGGATATGTCAGATAAAATGACAAGAGATGAGCCATAAACATGGACAAAAATATAATATATAGACTATATTTTTACTATATTCCTTGACCAACCCTTTACCACAAACAAACCAAGGATAGAATCTTTCCTACTTCATATAACTCTGATAGTGATAACTACCTCTTGACTGTATCGTGATACCGTGCTGTGCAAAGGGGCATAGTAGATTATCTGGCAATGTCTTGATCGACTCATTAATAGTTTAACTTTGGATAGATACCAAATTTATGCGAAATTTGGCTTTTAACATGGTGAAAATTCTCAAAATCTAGGTTTCTTGATACCCCATAGGTAAAGTTTAAGTTCACTAAAATGAATACTTCTATCAATTAGCATGTTATGACTATATTCAACTTATTGGACAAAGTCTAATTTAAAACAACAATTCATCTCACTTTGATATCATCTGGAACTGATAAAACTAACTGTTGATTGTTATCAGTCGACACTGTATTGTTTATCTTCCAGAGTCTAATAGAGTTATCTCCCCCTCCTGTTACAATGATATCATCAGTACAATCTATACTCCATATACTTTTACCCTAGATATAAAGAGTGAAATTTCACAGAATTTTATTAGATTTGAAATTCCCATCAGAAGCAATCAATTACTTTTTTTTTATATTACTAGTCATTTTCAATTTCATCTTTTGAACACTAGGTATAAATAAAATAAAGTGTCATACCCTAAACTTCAAATTTATATAACTTAATTTAAATGTAAGGGTTAAGGTTTAGAACTTTTAGGTGGAATTCTAACTTCCTGGAAATACTTGAAAATTGGAATGATTATAGAACTGACTTATATATTTAAGTTATTGTACCTTATGACCTTTAAATCTATTGAGTACTTCACCATCATAATTCCATACACAACATGTAGAATCCTGGAATATAAGATGTATTATTACAATATAATATTGACATTCAGCAATTCTTCAAAGAAATAATGAAAAAACTCTCATGGATAATATTCACTTTGTGGTGTGTCCAAGACACCAAATTTTGACATATGTATCAATATTCTAAACTTGATTTCATACATTACCATCAGTGGCTCAACTAGATGAGTGAGAGGGGGGAAGCTATTGATTTAAGTGGGTAGGGGCCCCTCCTGCATTTTGGCACACCTCTATAAGTCAATGCCTGTTAATGAAAGTTTGCAGTCTGTAAGAGTTATTTCACTAATTTATATATTGATGGTTGCTTAGTTTGATTGTCATTGTATTCTTTGTACATTTTTTTTTTGGGGGGGGTGTGGGGGGGATTTATTTCAACCAGTACCTATGGTAGTTGAGCCACTGATTATCATAAATATGTATATGGCAATCAATGTTTTATTATATATAATTTATGCAATTAATGTATATAGGAATTGTTTGAGATTTGTGTTAAATTTTCTTACCTCTCCTACACTAATTATGCTATCATGTAATAAATATGCACTCCACACTCTAGCTGAATGACCATATAAGGTATGTAAAGGTGCAGACGACATAGACATCCAATCAGAAGCTGTTTCAGGTTTTGTTTCAAATTTAAATTTCCACAATCTTATACTACGATCATCTGAAGCTGTGGCTAATAGCTGATACTCTTTACGATAATTGATAGAAAATATTACACCCTACAAGGAGAAAAAAACAATTAGACCTTTCGCATCCAAATAACTTTCATTTCATATCAATATTAGTGTGGCCGCCTTGGATTTAAATGATAGATCAAAGTTAGGTTCAGACAATTGTTTGCTAACCTGCATTCATATGTTTTGATTCCAGCATAAGTTGAGATGATTCCTCGGATGTAATGGAAAAGTGTCAAGTCTTTTGGAGAGGAAAATCAATGGAGGCTCTATGTATTATAGGCCATGCATGTTTAAGATTCGACAAAAATTTGAAGTCAAAATGTAGCAGGCTAATATACCATTATTGGAATAACATCATTGGAATAACATCATTTAATGGCTTTTTTTACCTGATGACCTTCAAGTCTATGAATGACCTTTTGATGACCTTGAGAATCAGCTTGACCAGTAGGTGACCATAAAACAATTTGATTGAAAACTGTACCAGCAGCAAGGATCAAGTTGTTCCATTCTGTACCAATAAAATGGGCTGAATATCTTATCGACATTAAGAAATCTTTGAAATTTGATGAAAATGACTTCATGAAAGAAAGTTCATTTGAAATCAGCAACACTGTTGATATCTAAACTTGTATAATATGGTCAAGATCAGCTGAAATGTTCAAATTTCTATTTTAACAGAACAAAGCAGTGCAAATCATTTTTCAATAACCACTGTAACAAACTCAAGATTTCTGAAAAGGATACAATATACATTTTTCCACACAAATTACTTGATGTAATATAGATTGAGCTGACCAATCAAACAGTAGAATGACATTATGTGCTGTAACCATGGCAATGGTTGATGATTCTAGCCATATTACATCCCATATCCAATCATTGAATTCTTCATAACTGTTCAATTTAGATAACCTGAAACAGAAAGGGTCTACAGTTATATGAAATCGTTTTTTTCCTGAAGTCTCGAAATATTTTTCATGGGTACTCAAATACAGTAGAACCCTGTTTATCTGCACATATCCATTCCTAAAAATTTTGTGCAATTTAACAAATTTAGGATTAGTTGAAATAACCATGTCATAACTGGACTTACGTCTCTTCCTGTTCGGATATCTTTAAAGTGTCACATGATGGAAATTCATGTACTTTAAGGATCTATAGCATATATATAGACACGCGACCTGATGGTGAAAACTAATTACTATACAATTTGATAATTGTTTGCCAATCACAGCCTTGCAGAACCGAAAACCAGATCAATGGATAAACAAATTAAATAAATTTTACATAATAAATAGTTCTTTCCCATTAAAAAGCATGCAGATATTGTGGGTTTCCAAATTTTGGACAGCCGGATATACAGGGCTTCACTGTACCAAACTATCATATGCATCAAACTGTAGCCTATGTCATCTTTACAACTCAATAAATTAAAATTAATTAATTAAAAGTATACATGCAAAAAATTCTCTCACAAAAGAAATCAGTCTGAATGATTTTACCCTGTAAACTGTCCTTTAGTTTCATTAACTGATAATATCTGTAGGCCTTTACCACCATGTATCATAACTTGTATAGATGATTTATCTTTTCTCTCTCTTTCATCTGTAAATATAAATAAATACTCAACAATGAAATTATTATTCATTGAGGATGATGCTTTGTTAGTTATCAAACTGTTGTTTCCATTAGGTATATACAAAAATATAACATAGAGATAGCTCGCCAGACAAGGTAACATACGCCAACTAAGCTGGCAGCAGGCAGAGTGACAACAAATCTTTAGGGAATAAAATATGAATTTTCTCATATCTAAGATCTTCATAATGCATATTTGAATGTTTCTACTAAATCAAGGGCAATAACTCCAAACAGTTGATCCCACAACAATAAATGATTTTACTGATTAAGTTAATCTATACAATATTGACTCGTATTCAAGGTTCAACAGCAGAAAAATGAGAGTTGAATTCAAATCATTGGAACTCCACATATCACATAAGCAAAGTCAGTGGATTCGTTGAACATGGTCAAGAAAGTCAATACTGCTGCGGGCACACACAGATTTTAGTCACCTATTTTTGTTGCAGACTAGAGTTTTTTTTAGAAGTTTCACCGACCAGTTGTGGATAAACAAGAAGAAAAATACAAACCTTTTTTAATGCCATGAATTTTCTGTTTGTTCAATAAATCATACTCGATATGAATCAATTTCTGTTTAGTTATATCATATACATGTAGATTACCACAAATACCTATAAAATATATCATCAAATACTCAATCTTTCTTCAGTTGCATCAGTGTATCAAACCAATTTTTCTAAAATGTCATAAAGAAACTCCAACTATAGCCTATACAGTTTATAGTATACTTGAATAACCACAATCAAAGATAGTGGACCACAGTCATATACGCCCACCAAAGCATGCTGATGGTAAAAACGAAACATCCATTTTAAGTTTCATCAAAATCGGTTCAAAACTAAGAGAGTAATAGCATATTCAAGATTTTGGGGCAAGGGCAATAACTCTGCTTCTATAACGGTCGAAAAATTCTTTGTTTCATGAATATGTATACACATACCGAATTTCATTTAATTCCATCAAAAAATCTAGTTTTAAGAGCGTTTACACGCAAATGTTGTGCCGGCAATATAAAAATTCCTAAGAAAATAACTTTTTTGTTCCTTTGCTAAACATTTCATTCTATAAGCTAAGGTAAATCTTCTATCCTATGTTGGCTTTTTTCTCATTTACATGATGTTGAGTATTATTAATACTACTAGTAAGGTTAAGAAACAGTGAGCTAGGTTTGTATTTTGTATATATTACATGTAGCATATTACCTGCTAAAACTAGATTTTCAGATATGATAGATAAAGCTGTAACTGGTCCAGTTTCAAAATCTAAAGTTACAATTTTGTTGTGAGCCATTGTAAATGTATCCCTTCATCTGCCTTTTAATTATGGCCACTTTGGAGTACTTCTTGGAATGCTAATTATTATGAATATTATAATCAAAACCTACAAATTCAAAATAGAAATCAAAGGGAGTTAATCATTTTAATATTTGCTCATAGGTGTAGGACTCAATTTTAGCTATCAATATCACTGTACAAATTTTAAAATAGACAGCCTATTCTACTAAAATTTATTCAAAACATACTGTTGAGTGTTGAGTTTCAACTGAAAATTGCATCTACAGATAATCATCAACAATTAAGTATGCAGCCATAATAAAAAATATCATCCAGTGAGAAATGTACTTCTCCTTAATCTCCATCAAGAGAACCCAAATCAAACTTTATTTAATAAAATTGTGAATTTCAGAATATTCAGTGTATACCAAATTAACCCTGTTTATAATTTCCAAATTATTGAAAAAACTCAAAGGAGTCGAAAGAGGTTAACTGACTTTACTTTTAATCTTATGCCAAGTACAATATACAAAATTTTCTACGAAAGCATCATGGAATTAGATCGCAATGTTAATGATATGCCTTCAATTCTTCTAAAGTTACTTTTCATGGTCTTTAGAGTTTGAAAAAAACAACTGATATTTGGAAGTACCGTTAAACAACATTAAAAGAACGTTTATTATTACCAGACACGTTCAATTTCCGACCTCTGTTTCAATCTGTTGACGATTGCAAGTACAAGCAAAAGTAAACTTCCGGTTGGAAAAAAATAAGCAAGCGGGAACAAAGATTTGATATTTTAGTTATAAAACCTGGTAAAAGCACTTATTAAATATTCCCTAATGTAATAAAGATTGTTTGCGTAGTTAGTTATAGGTATTTGATAATTAAGATAGATGTTATTGGAGAAAATGAGATGAATAGGGAACATAAACACAGCACAGGCATTCGTTTGAACTCTTGTAAAAAGAATACTACCTCTCTTACAATTACAATGAACATAAAACTTTGACTATCAAACTTGGCTTATAAGAGTATAATATCGTGGGTGACTGCTTGAAACCTTGTATATGCCATATTTGGTCATTTTGACTTTTTGGTACTGTTCGAAAGCTCCTAAAAGAGTGGATCTTATGATCAAAACTTCTTAATATTAGCTGATTGTAAATAACCCAAAAACTGCTAATTAAATAACACGTTTAAACCGTCAAATATTCTATTATACTAGGTTCAATGTTCTTTTTTTCGCAAATGAAAATGAAAAACCTTGTATACTGTGCTGTTATACGAGTTATTGGTTGATTAGGTAGGAGTACTCAATAGTTATACCCCTCCCGATTTTCTGCACATTTCATTTTATTTTCTTCTTTTTTGTAGCAAATAAAATGGTTGAGACACCAAGTGAGTTTAAATTGAAAAATCCACCATCAGATGGTATTTCAGCTATAAAGTTTGGACCAACATCTAGCCAGTTTTTGTTGGTTTCATCATGGGATACTACTGTACGACTATATGATATTATAAGTAATAATCAACGTATGATTTACAGTCACACTGATCCTGTTCTAGATTGTTGCTTTCAGGTATGCTACTAGTACTATAAGATTATATCTTTGTGTGGGATGGCTCGTAAAGAATAGACCAAGGAAACTTTCTTCTGATTAGGTGTAAAATTTGACAAAATTGTATTTGAATCTGAACAGTTTGCAATAAAATCAAAAATGCTATGTCATCATATAGGATGGATATGTTAACAATGTGAAAAATAAAAATTATCTTCATACTGCTTGTGATTTTGTCAAAATCAAGTGTTGACTGTTGTCTGGAATCCAGACTCTGGATACATTTGTAAGCTTACTGCTTCTAATGATATTATTTCCAGGATTCTGTTCATTCATTTAGTGGTGGAATTGATAAAACTTTAAAGATGTATGATTTTAACACACAAACAGGTAGAGTACTCAGTATTTTTGGCCCCATTTTCCAAGTTGTTAACGGAATTGTAAAGAGGTTTTTTTATGTGTATCCGGGACATTAATAGCATCAATTTGCAACATTCCAATTTTCAATCATACTTCTGTGATTCCTGCAGTTCACCAATAACAAAGGGTTTGAAAAATATGCTTTATCGCATAAGGCTCTTTGCAATTAGTAACGTCATAAAACACTTAGTTTTAGTAGAATTCTAGATTGAAAATTGGATTGGTGAATAACTGATGACAGCTTACATTTTAGCCTACTTTACTGTATTTTGAATTAAATCTGTTTTGGTTTAAAGAATATTTCTGTCAATAGTCAATAGGCCAATGTAAGCTTATTTTTATGAAAAAAAAAATTATTTTTCATTACAGAAACAGTAGTTGGAACTCATGATCGTGCTGTTAAATGTGTAGAGTTTGGAGCTGATGTTAATGTTATTGTTACTGGTAGTTGGGATTCTACTGTTAAACTCTGGGATCCTAGATCACCATGTTGTGCTGGTTCTTTTACACAACCTGATAAAGTAAGTGTTTACAAACCTCATAATATACATATTCTATTCTCGTGCACACAAAAAAGTTGGATGGTGCTCATTTCACAAATGTTCTTGGGTTTATAAGTAAAATAATCAATTATGTTGCTATGAATTTTCGATTATCAATTATTAAATCTATAATCGATTATAAGTCAAAGTTACATTTTCTGTACTGTTCCCATAATCTTCTTCAGCACATAACTTACCCTAATGAGGACAAAAGACAGCAAAAGATCAACAGCACTCCAATTATTTTTATATATTTCACTAAAGATTCCATTGTGTTTAAACATTAAGTTAGAATAAGTTAGAATAAACATTGCTGGACTTAGTCAGAAAGAAAGAACATGATAATTTGTTTTTGTAGGTCTATACACTATCTATTGCTGGTGATAAGTTAATAGTGGGTACAGCTGGTAGAAGAGTTTTGGTATGGGACCTTCGTAATATGGGATATGTACAACAACGTAAAGAATCCAGCCTTAAATATCAAACAAGATGTATTAGATGTTTTCCTAATAAACAAGGCTATGTCCTTAGCTCTGTGGAAGGTAAATTTATTTTTCTTGATGCCCATACTGACACTGACTATAAGTCACTGTTTTTGAAGTGGCTGTGATCTTAAAAAATATGTGAGATAATCTTTATATTCTCCAAGTGTTTAATAACATTTTGAATATTGTTATGTTATTATGTATAGCTCATAAATTGTTCTTCAAGTCCATTTCTATATTTCTTGCTCTGTTGGTATGTCTTATCATGTATGTCTCAATAAAATATAAGGTTTTATACCCATAAAACTCCCTTTGAAGATTATTAGATCTTATTAAATAAGCATTACACCAAACAACTGTGTATGGTTATCTTTCTTTTCATATATTATAACATTTTTCATCTAAAGTTATGCACACTGCACCTTTAATTTCTTTGTATTTCTTGTAGGTCGTGTAGCAGTAGAGTATTTTGATCAGTCACCAGAAGTACAGAAGAAGAAATATGCCTTTAAATGTCACCGAGTGAAAGAAAATGGTGTAGAAAGCATATACCCTGTTAATGCCATAGCCTTTCACAGTCAATACAACACATTTGCAACAGGTGGTTCAGATGGTTATGTTAACATTTGGGATGGGTTCAACAAGAAACGACTCTGTCAATTTCACAAGTAAGTTTTTCTTAGATAAATTCAAAATTCTTTACGTTCCATTTCGCTCAAGTTTATTTCCATCCTCTGGAAGATAAATGCCAAGATTTGACCAAGGACCAACTAGTTAACAGGATCCTTGTGAACCTAAATGTGTTATCCTTGAAAAAGATGTTTGTTTGGTTTCTTATCTGATTTTGTATTGCTCTTTAATTCGATCATGCTGAGTAAGATTATCAGATATTGATACGATTTGGGAGACGTCTAGTGACTTAGTGAGGTTTTGGAGAATTTCAGTGGATTTAAATGGAATTCAAAATTTGATTTCAGGTACCCAACTAGTATAGCCTCTCTTGCCTTCTCTAATGATGGTTCAGTGTTAGCTATAGCCAGTTCCTATATGTTTGAGAAGGGACAACTTGATGAAACACCAGAAGATGAAATATTTATTAGAAATGTTAGTGACCAGGAAACCAAACCAAAATCTTGACTAGATATGGCTTGAATCAGTGTATTGCAAAAGGGTTGTTAAGAGGTTTCTAAAACATACAAGGCATTTGGCCTCTAATTACACCAATCAGATTTCCTATACTAAGTCTGAAATAACCTGGGAATAAAATAATATAGATACAATATCTGTTTATTGCTATATGATTTAGAAATCCTCTAAACAATTCATTATTAATGTTAATTTTTATGTCAATGGAGAAATTACTTATGTAAAAAGTGTATTGGTAAAAATGAATGATGTATTATAGCAAAACGATTGATCTTCATGTGACAAACAAATCTGCAATGAAATTTTATCAAAAGTGTTCCACTTTACAGCTTAGGTTTTCAACCTGGGGAAATCAAATAATTTTGAAATTTTTGGGGGTGTAATGAGATGCTTTGTAGACTAGCATAAATTTTGGACAATCATAATTTAGGTCGCCCTATTTACTCAGGCTGTAATCTTGGACATGGAAAACTAAGAGAAAATCACAAAATAGTAAGGATTAATAGGTTGACAGGATCTATAAATCAAGAATCATGAAAGGGGTAATATAATGAAAAAGGTTGAAAACCCCTGTTTTATCGCATGATGTAAATTATGAATAGGATTGATTTCTAAGAGTTGGGTACAAGACCTGTTTCATGCTGCCAATTACATATTGTGTTCAAATAACTGTAAATTTATACAAATTATATAATTAACATGCAACTAAGCAAGTAATCAGATACCATCTTTTTCAGTTACAAAACTATTTTTTCATTGTTTATATTTCTGTATATTCAAATCATATATACATCATATATACAGTATAATTTCATCTTGTCAAAAATCATGTTTCTTTTCATTCATCATTATTAAAATATTGAAGATAAACATGTTTTGTTATAGTTTCTATACCCCAAACAATGTTTGTCGTGATACTTTCTGTTCATTTATCTTTCTGAATATGATCGACAATTGTTAAAGGGACAGTTTCAACACCCGCTTGACCAATTGTAGTCTCAAAAAACGGGAATTATTTAGCAAAGCTAGTCAGTAATAGTGTTCACAGCTCACCGTCGAAATTTCAACCGTCAAATCCACGCGTGTCCAGAATAACCCTTGTCCAAAGGACAGAAGACAGATTATATTTAACATGAAAAGTTAAATTACGTTTTATTATAAGATAACTAAACATGATATAAAAGGTGATAATGAAGATTTCAGTATTTCTGATAGAAACTTCAATAGAAATTACAATATACATTAAATTATATATAGATGAATTGATGTAATAGGTGTAAATACCGAGCAGTGGTGTTTCTTGAAAAAAATAGTTGAGGGCCGAACAGGGGCCACAACATTTTCCAGGGGGACAGAGGCTATACTTTCACTGTGTAAATTGATTAAAAAATTTTGAAAGTGGAGGGGCTAAAGCGAGGCCCGCCACTCATACAAGTAGTAAATAACAAGGAGACCAATATATTTACCACCTATGAAGTTTATTTTGCAAGACTGTATGTTAAACACATGAAACGGTTGCTAATTTAAATATTAGGAACTATTAATTATTGAATGATGTATCATTTGTGATGTCGACCATAAAATCGAGACTTTCACCACAGGCACTTGATTCTGGCCAAAACAAAATTTAAACGTCAATATTTTAAGTGTTTAATATAGTGACGGTTAAAAAAAAAATTCATCCAGAATCAAGTGGAGGTGACTTTGATAAGTAGGCGTAATTTTTCAAACTATTAAAAATAAGCCATTATAGAGGCGCCATGCGACTATCTTATAAAAAGCATATACAAAAATATTTTTTTGTAAAAAAATTACTGTATTCACACACAAAAGATGAAGAGGTTGGATAACAAGCTATTACCTATATTACCACTCTTTTGACAGATTAAATCATGATTATAAAAGAAAACATACAAAATACTAAATATACAAGCACAGCAAATTATCTCCATTTCAATTTTGAACTGAAGATACGATTGGTTTAAGAATGTCACCTCCAATTTTAAATAAATGGGGTTTGCCTTCCTTATTTGGGGTCATTATTTTCTTCATGACACATTTCGGGGCCAAATCATATGCAGTACGGAAGGGGGCCATTGTTTTGTGGACCAGATTTGGTTCTACTTCTGCGTATGTGGAACAGAATATACCATTTACAATAATTCTGCCAGATTTTGTAAAAACGTTGTAAATGCCCTCTTCTTCGACTTCATCTATATTTACAACTGGTTCTTCAATCACAGTTTTATCATCAGCCATCGTTATCAAAGTTTCCCCAATCTAAAATTAAAAAAAAAAACGTTAAAAGCTTTTCATCAAAACTTCTTTTTAGCAAACGTTCGTAACTTATCTCGCAGTCAAGTCATAAGAACTACCATTTTATTAAACTTCAGAAGGTACGTAGGATGAAATAGACCAGAAGATCGCTTAGTTTGAAACTCTATGTAAAAATATATTCAGGTTCTATTTTAATATTTCTAAACGTTTTGTTTTGTAAATATGTCTATATGCATAAACCAAGTACTTTCTGCAAAACGAAACACGAAATCCAAAACATATTTGCAAAACATTGGCAGCAGCTACCTAACTTTTTACATAAGGAAGTATGCCAATCATGAGTATATGTATGTCATAATGAAAAGTGGTATCAGGTGTATAGAAAAATAAGTATCTGGAACCTATCGAAACAATAATTTAGCCTTTACGATCTTATTCATAGCTGTATATTCAATTCAGTCTTCTATGATAGGTCTAGACCTAATATAACAGTAATTAAATCTACATGTATACTCACCTGAACATCTTTAGCCATCTTGAATTCGGATTTCTCCTCCCCGGTTTTCACCAAGACATAATGTCGGTGACTAAGGACCAACCTTTTTGTGGTTGTTTCCAACTGAATGTAATCTGATTTTTCATTAATAACATGGTGGGTCCGAGCCCAAACTTCAGTAAATTCTAAATCACCTTTATCATTCCAAGCCAATACTTTATCGCCTTCTTTAAGATCCTCTAAATATTTCTTTAATTTAGAGGTTATCACTGAATGGGCTGGGAAACAACCACCACTCTGAAAATCAAGAAAGTTTATTGATAACACGCAAAAAGATGGAAACATGCTGCTATATGTGTTTAAACCTATCAAAAAAAAATTTCGGAATGAAAGTTTTGTCTTTTTTTAATTAGAATGAGCTTTGATACTTTAAGAATAATCCTGAAATGAACATTTTTTGCCTTTTTTCTGGGCCAACCAATATAGATATTAGGTTTTTTTTAAAGACAGTAAGGCCTTTCCAAATTCATTTTCCGTCAGTCGCGAATTTAGGCGAAATAAAGGATACTAGCGAACGTAAAAAATAAACAGATTCTGAATATTGGTAAGAGTTTAATTTTTTGGCGATCGAATATTATAAAAATAAAAATTGTAAATATGAATATTAAATCTATCGTCTCGAAACACAGAAACGAGCAATAATATTCTTTTATTTAAAAAAATGTTTTTTAAAAAATTAAAAGAAATTAATTATTTTATTTTACATACACGAAATTGCCAGAGATATATGTCCGGGATATCTATTTTTTTTTTAACAAATTTTTTTCAAAAAACTCAAAATGAAGGGCGGGATATCCGTAAAATAAAATATAAGAGAGAAATTTAAAAAAAAGTTTTTTAAAGCCAAGGCAAATTTTTTTTTCAAAAAAGTTACTCGTGTTTTCAACTAACACATATTTGGATATATTTTACCAAAAATATTACTATATTTTACATCGACTAGAATTGGTGGTTAGCCTTGACTTTAGACCATTATAAAAAAATATTTTTTGACCGCAAACCAAAGAGACATAAAAAAAATATTCACTTACATTATTGACCATTTTGATCCGTTAAAATATTTTCTATTAACTCTTGTAAAACGTTTACTCTGTGTATTCCCAGGGTAACTGTGACCATAAAAGTGCGCGCCTCTTTTTATAGCCCACGAGATTTCAACGAAATGCATGATGGATATTTCCAATCATTCGCTTCACTATAAATATGATAGTAAGGGAAACTCCAAAATGTAAAATTTGTTCCAAAATATCATATTGCTAACATGACGTGATCAAACGGGTTACCTGGAAAGTTCCGCTATCTCTATGAAACATATCACGACATTTAATGACAGCCATTGTTAACCAGTTCTATGTCCAGATTGTCACAAGACAGTAAAACAAAGCAAAAGCTATAAAGCCAGGGACTAATACAGGTCGAAAAATTACCATCACCTTCACCTCTGTGGATTGGCAGAAAAATAATTTTGAAAATCTTGAACAAGGAGCCTCGCCTCCACAACGAAATGACACATCGAAATCTACCATTCATACCCGAAGAAGATTCAGCTTTACGGAAGCTGCCGGGAATTTCCGAATGATTTGTTATGATTAAAATTAGAGCGTGTTTTGCAGCAATAATAGGTTGTGAGAATTTGATTTTAAACTGCGATTTAAATTTATAACCTCAGTTTGGGCATTCCCATTTTGTTTAATATATAGAACAATATGTAGAACAATTTAATTTAATGGCGTTTTTACGAGAGTGGAGGGGGGGGGGGGGGGACTTTCAAATTTCTTATTATTATACAGAAAGGAAAGAACTTCCAGGTAGCCCCTGAAAATTCTGTGCCTCCAAACCCGATGATTCTTAAAAACTTAACACAATGGCTTAGTCTGTCTTAAAAGTTTCCACGTCAGAACAATAACCAAACAAATCAAAACCTTGTACATAAAAGTAGATCTTACGGAAAAATAATAAGCAATAGGCCTAATCTTTGTAGCTGTATGTATTGTAGTGGAGAGCGAAAAGGAAACAAAATATAAAACAAATCACAATACGAATGCCGTCAAACTAAACTGTGCCACATAAAAATCTTAGGAAAAAAGGTGTTTCAATGAGGACACTGCATCCATGATCTGAAACAATTCTTCTTTAAATCGTGTTCAAGTTTAATTTTTACTCAGTAGCATCAAAAGCAGGGATAACGTAGGCTACAAGGTCAATGTTGTCATGATGACCAAAAAATTTAAACCAGAATATCTGTCTATCTCCTTACATGCCCAAATTCATTCACATCAAAAATGGCATTTTCGTAGAATTTTTTTTTTCTGCTCAAATCTATGCATATTTTCAGTTTCTGATGAAGTCACTAAACCAGATGTACGCAAATATGCTAATAAAGCAACAGATGCTGCAATCAAACCCATGCAGACTCGTTGACCTGACCTCTTTATGCAAATGTTCAACATCAATGTATGACGAGATCTTGAAAAGGAATGAAGATAAAAGGTGTGATGTTATTTTAAAGGGACAAATGCGGTACCTAGGACTATTTCCGGTGGTTTATTTGGAAATTGAATATATATGAATATTCTTCAGAAGTACTAAAACTAACATTTGAACGACATTTAGAAGTTGGGAGCACACATAATATAACAGAAAACACAAGAGAATATATCATGATATAACACACTTCTTTAAAAACTGAGTACATAACGTTTCGACACAATTTACAAAACCACCATGAGCTACCCTAGTATGATTAACCCTTTTAAATAGCATCTTAGATATATTTTCAGATATAATTTACGACTTTTTTGATTATGAAAATTGACTTATGTCAATGTGACTTATAAATGAAATAATAGGCTTGAAATTCACAGGCTGTCGTCAGATATTGAGGACGTGTCTGATTATTTTACGGTAAACTTTCCAAAATTTGACACCTCCTATCATACAAATATGATAATATTTATTTTCGGCACAATGTACAGGAAATTTTTATTTTTCTGATTTCAATTGATTAAAAATAAACATTATGCATCATCCATAATAATACATTAACTTCAGCACGTCATAACCATTTTAATTTCATTATTTTCCTTATATATAAAGTATATATAATTAGAAACCAGTTGTGATTACATACATAGTACTATTTTTAGTATACATTATCGTTTCAATGGGATCGACTTTAATATTACTTCTTTGATCTGTCTAAAATTTAAACCTCTATGAAGTTAGATCGAAACTTCTGCCTCTATTTTGACCTCTATAGATATGTCAATATCTATCTGGAGGGCTGGAATAGAGGTTTATTTGACTATTATAGACTCTGATGAATATTCCGACAGTGTAGAGTCAGAAAAAATAGGCAATGTGAAATGGAGATTAACAACACCTCCCAAGATGCGTTTTTTCTTACATACTATTAAATTGTTCCTCCATTGGCATCAAAATTTCGGCAGCTAGATTTGCTTGACATTTGCCAAAGTCATATCCCTTGCCAATATTTCCTCAACAAACCTGACACATCCTTACCTTTGTGATCGTTGTGGTTTATTCTACAAATGTCATATCTCTCATACCATTCTTAACTGATTCAGCATTAGCCACACAAGGGAAAGGTTTTGGGAAGAGCTCACATTGGTTATTTCTTAGCATTGTGTATCTGTTATCATGCTATATGATGATTTCTCTTTACTATTATTATTGTTAAGTTTAAAGCTTCCAGATTCTGTAATTGACTCTACCATCAAATAAGATACCAAAAGTGTGTAGTTAGATATATTTATCTTTTAGTCAAACATCTTAGATTAGCCCCTTCTTACAAATAAAATCGTTTTGGTCTAGATCAATTCGGTAGTTATTGCAATCTTCATTACCAATAGAATTGGTTGCATGTGTAACAAACCACCATGTAAATCTTGAAAGTGAGTCTTGAAAGTGTTATAAAATTGAAGCACTACCATTGTAGTATTGACATCTGACATAACACTTACTTTTCTCTGGTAATTTAGGTATCATATAACTTGATACATTTCTTGCTATAGTGTTAAATCGGAAGAAAAAAATCCGGATTCTTTGTCACTTTTATCTTTAAAGTAAGCATGTTTTAAACTTTCAAATAAATAAAATTCATTTCTTTGGGAATTATTTACCAATTCGGATGTAAATGTGAAATACCTGATTTCCTAGACAAAAGGAGTGATTTCTTGGATTTCCATCCGTCATAATATTTTTCGGAGAAGACTACTATGCATCTACTTTCAAATAAATAAAAATCATTTCTTAGGGATTTTTTTTTCAGGGTCGTGAAATATCCGAATTTTAAGGACAGTAAAGTCTCATGTCGGTTAAAACTTAAGTTTAGAGGATTTTATTTACAACAAAAGTTTATTTCAAACCCATCACATACTAAAACCTAAATCACGTTAGACGATAGTCATTTTGGCTATGTCAAGGAAAATAACACAAAAGGATTTCCGGGAAAACTTATAAGATGAAACTTTTATCATCACAAGGGACGATATAATCATCAGGTGATGTCATCTCTGGAGTGAAATTTCCAATATCTTGTGACAAAAAGGGCATTAATTCATATTGATTATTGATTGAATGTGATGTAAAATTTGGAATGGAGATGTCACACCAAGCAGAAATCCCATAAACTTCATTTATGCTTATCGAAAAAGTCGACTCTGTCAAATATATTAAACTGCTCTTCCATCTACACAAACACAAACAGGGCGGCGGATTGAGGTTGTGGTTTATATGTCTACATGTAATGTGGTCGAATAAAAGAAACATATCAATGTTACATTTAATAGTTATCTAGTCGCTTTATTCAATTATTCCACTTAAAATACAATACATTTATATCTGATCTCGTAAAGGATTATCAAAAACGATCGCCTTATATATTATATTGGCTATGATAGATTATAAACGACGATATCATGTGGTAAATGCTTTCAAATCCATGCATGATTTCTGTTGTAAGCTATACCTCCTAAGTATGAGCTCTCATAAATTATGACCGAGATATTTGCCTCGGTGAGCAATTGACGTCTCATATATCCAACTGGCGGATGCAATACGGAACTTCAATAAGGGGAGAACCAGTAACTATGCCATCTAAGCATGAGCTACGACACGATACAGCATGGCTTCAGTTAATAATAATGAAGTATAGAAGAGCTATTGTAATAGCCCATGCAGCCAACAGGTGTATTACCAGTACTAGTTTCTTCTGATGGTCTCTCTAGAATAAATGTTGATTAAAAAATAATCAAAATTCTTTCGATAAATATTGACGAAATATATTTTTTGTAATATCACCTTTTGCAAACCAAGTTCGGCCAAAAGTTCATTTTAATTGGTAATCTGTGCCCTCGTGAAAAATAAGGTCACTAAAACAAGTGCGTGGAATTGAAAATGACACTTTTTGCGCAAGCTTCTCTGTATATCATTTGCGGACAAAAACATGCTTCGCTGATATTCAGA
Organism: Lottia gigantea; assembly: GCF_000327385.1. NCBI lineage: Eukaryota > Metazoa > Mollusca > Gastropoda > Lottiidae > Lottia > Lottia gigantea. The sequence goes on along the minus strand of NW_008711185.1, from coordinate 520,606 downwards.
TAATCTCACATAGTGAATGAATTGTACTTGTAAATTTAAAGGGTGTGCCATGAGTCCAACAAAAGAACCAAATTTCTTCCCTTGTCTTAACCGTTTCCCAGACGTAATTACGGGTGTGATATAGTCATGGTTAGAGCCAGACATAAAAAGTCACATTTAACGATAGTTGCTATATCCATTATTGGATTGCTATTTTTTGAGAATTTTCTCCATGACAAAAGCCAAACTAACAAACCACAACTCCCATAAAATGTGACCTTTTGAGTCTGGTCCTAACCGTGACGATATCACATCTGTATGTCACGTCAGAAGAACGGGTTAGTCTTAACTATGCTCCGTACAATATTGACATGAGAATCTTTACATACTGTTTTTGGTTTTTTAACCTCTTCAGGCTCGTTTGTTGTTGGATCATCCATTTCAATATTCTCATCTTTTGCCTCTGCTCAAAGAAAAATGTGAAATTTGGTAAGTAATTTGTTTAACTAAAATAAAATCACTGTATCTTTACGTTTTGCTGTGTTATGTATGAACACCGGAACAACAATGCTCAGGTGGCACTCACAAGGCCCAAGGTCACTAATCACAAAACCACTTACTTTTCTCTGGTAATTTAGGTATCATTTCAATCATAGAGTAACCACAGAAGATCAGAACACAATAAATGATCAGTATAGTGTAACTTTCAATCGGTAACTTCAGCTTTTTAAGTTCAACACCAGAAAATATCGTTAAGACTGAAAAATACAAATATAAATATGTAGACAAGGTTATTTTAACTTATACAAACATTCTAATACTTTGACTTAAAGAGCATCTTAATCTCTGAATCAGCGTCTAAGCTTTGAACTAATATGGATATTACCATCAGTTTATATAGTACCAATTGACCGCTGACGGAGATGGACACCTACTTCGTCTATTCGCCGCTTAATAGCATACATTATAATGCCTACATCCTAATTCAATATGAGCATTACAGATGTTGCTCGAGACTATAACTTTTTACTGTGCTATAAATGTGACATATTATGTATGTGATTCTCAAAACGTGCGCTCAACCAGTAAATAGACTGCATTTTCGCAGCTATCCTTGTTATTTTTCAGAATGAAATTCGGACGTTCAGATTGTTCAAGAGAAATGTTCTGCACTTTAAAGGAGATAATGAACATTCTTTGAATACAAATATATATTGTCGAGGTCATGGCGCCTGGAAACAATTGTGTGCTTCTTTAATTGTGATAAACCCCGTTAAGGTTTAACAGATAACTTAAATTCACCAATATATCGTGTCAGCAATAGTACAAATTCACTGTGTATTTTTAATACAGGTACAAATAGATGTCTATACATTGTCCTAAAACAACAACTACCTAGTTTGCGATATCAGCATAAGCTGGAAGCGAATGTTAACTTGTCATCTACCTACCTACCTTGTCCTAAAAGCGTAGAATAAAATGCTTACTGGCAAGTATGTAAGAACCGGTTCCAACAAAGAAATGTCCAAAATTGAACAATGGTCGATAAGGTGTTCCTGGTGGTTTTCTAAATTTAGACATGATAGCCTGAAAAATCAAATTTTGTTAGAGGCATCTTTCTGAGATCCAGGTTTATTTCCTAAGTCTAAATAAAATGATAAAAGTTCCAATTGTATTAAATTTGTATTTCTACCATGAAAGAAACTAAATTTCATATTTGTTCAAGAAAGCAATTTGCTGCAACCACATTGTCTTATATTTGCAATTGCATATGTTATTTGCAGTTGAACATCATTTAAAAATAACTTACATTGATGTAGACTAAAATGGTGACTATTATTCCCAATATAGGATGTGCCTTTTGATAGAATGGTCCACTGATCTGAAACAAAACCAATAACGACTATTCACTGTTAACATAGTGCCCAATACATCAGTTGTAGAGCGATATAGAAATATCAAAACAGAAGACTTGTGAAGCCTTGTATAATGCAAGGGACAAATATCAGAACATTGTAATTGTTCAAAACTGGACAAACCACCGAAATTGAAAAATAATAATAGAAGCGTACCTCACTATAATCTTTAATTTGGATAAAAATCAAACCGAAACCAACTGATGTTAATACCAATGTTAAAACCATTGACGTCCGATGGAGCTGCAATACATCATGCAAATCATTTAAGCTTTCGAGAATATATATACCAGGCAAATGATAATTTTATGTTAATAAAAAAAAACACGTTATAGAACTTCTGTCCTGTAGAATTCCCGAATTGACTTTAAGGGTGACAAAGATACAGATATTGCTACTTTCACTTTATATTCCGTAACAGCTTCGGCTTTGATCCTTCAAACTTGAGATGAAATAACAGAATGTGTCCATCTGTACAACAGTATCGCAAAATAGTCATAAGCTTCCCAGTTGATGGTAAGAGAGGGCGCACCCTATTTGTGATTGTGAGTCCGGCACTCCTTTAAAAAGCAGAAGTCATGTGAGAAAGCCCTGATACTTTCCGAGTTGCTGTCAACTAAAACATTATTTTGTTTTATCTCCCTGTCACATATGTTACTAACCCAAAACCACACTTTCATTCCCTGAATGGTGTTTGTGGCCCAGTATGGTTTCATATATCTGGCCGTCAATAAACCGGAAGCTGCTGTTGCCAACCATGCAATAACCATCAAACAAGCTGTAACAAAGAATTTAATTTCTGTTGGTTCACATATGAGGATAAGGGAATTTGATGCAAAAGTGGTATTATGAGTGTACAAACTTATACTGCATAGCTGTCAAAACTCGAATTTCAACTGACGGACCTATAACCTGAACTGATGGAAAGTGCATTCCATTGGAAAGTGCATTCCATCTATCGACTCTGGAAATCACTGAGCTGAAAATCTATTAACAAGTTATCTACCTTGAATCGGTTCTGAATGACAAAACGTTGGACATTAAATCATAAAGTGTATTACTAGACAACGTACCGTGTGCTTTTACAAGAGGATAAGTTACAGGAACATTGGCAACATCAACAGCTTTTTGAAAATCAACTGTATTCTCTGTAATCCAAGTTAGTGAATCGTCATGGGGATTTTTCCTGTATCCTAAAATACAGTAACAAAAATATTGAGAAAAATATTACAATTATTAATTATTACTATATCTACTTCCTCGTAATATATCATGTCATATCCTAAAATGATGAAAATATCCAATTATATGTAAAAGCAACGAAGGGACAGTCTTGTTATTTAAGATGTCGTTCAAACATGACAACTTAATGTCACAACTAGGACCGACATGATTTTTCAAAACCCGGACCTTGCCAGTGACTAGAATAGTGGAGTGACCAATTTTAATAAACACACACAGACAAGACGCATAGTTACCTTACGGCCAGTCTTGTAATAGGCCTATATACGAAATATGCCGTTTAAGGGGAACAACTTTGTGATGTTTTAAAATAATGTGAGAAACAAATACCTGGACGTGCTAGATAGCATATCCCGTTATTTAATGATAATGCAGTTCAAGGGAGATAACTTTATCTTAATTTTAATAAGATACCTGGAGCAGCCGCACCATACGTTACCATTACTTTCCAATCTTTAGTAAGATCATATACGTCTTTATCACCTTGTCCAGTTTTCTCTCTGGCAATCTTACACTCCATGACACCATCTTTAAAACTCGAGGCCATTAACGTGATGTTACTTTGGATGAGGGAATTATATAACCCTAACGCTAACCGCAATGTTACAACCTAAAATTCCTAACCCTAACCTGAGTCTTCCAAACTGCATGCACCGAAATTTAAATATTGGAAAGCAGTTGTATTATGTGACACTAGATCAGTGAAGAGAACACGGAAGTTTAAGAAACACTGAGGTCAAATCCACACATTAAAACTCAACGCATACTTCTTTTCATTTTAACATTGCCCACAGAAGTATGTCAAAATGTAGTTTAAATACGTTGTGGGGAAAGTTTTGATCTTAACATCATTCACTAGTTAATAAGATCAGGTGCAAGAATAACGAGAAAGTACAAACCTTTAAGCTAAATAGTAAAATATAACTAATATAGTCATAAAATTCCTAATTAACCATCAAAAACTTTTGTGTGAGGTCCGGGAGACTCACTTTAGCGTCATCTATGCAAAGCTGTACTAATAGACTTACTTTATTTATCTTAGTGTTCTTCTTGCCATTATTATAGGACTGGGAAGCAATGATCTTGCCATTAAATGAAATACATTCTACACAGCTGTCGTCACCCTTTCATGGAATAAAAAAAATTGTGTAGTATATAAAACTTTTTTGACTTCAACAGCACATATTCAATATGTAGATAACCAATATCTCATATATGAAGGTAGGGTAGGGGTACAAAAAGTGCGTGTGTGTCGCCGATTGTATATCATCATCATTTCGTAAAAAAATCAAAAATATGATATTTATGATTCTTTTACGTTTTAGCTCCAAAATATGTCAGACTACACAAAACCAATTTTATTTTCAAAACATTTGTCGAGGAAAAAACCCACTCAGACGCCTATATGTACTTCCTCCGATTTGCCGAATTGTCACATCCCCGACAGGTGTAACACACCATCAAAATGATATTTTAAGGTCTATTTATTGATAAGGGATGTGGTTTTAACTACGGCCCCTTTACCCTTGTTTATCGACCTCTCTCACCTACCATCATATCATCGTCAGAAAAGCCAGCGGCCATCCATTTATTTTGGTCATTACCAGAAAAGGCCATTTTCATATTCATTTCCATTATTTCACCAACTTCCTTCCATGAAAATATAAAGTTGCAACTACCATCTTTTTTACAGTCATGAAAACATCCGATAGTATCACCACATGCAGCGTCACTTTCAAGTTTAGAAGTCTAAAGATATAAGGGTATACATTGGAAAATTCAATTGATAGAGCTAAATTTAAACAGAATAACGTCGCAAGTCATCAATGATTCTGATGAGTTCTAGTGGCACATTCAAATTATTCCTATTATATTATCTAAATGATTTAATATACTTATAGAGGTAGATGTTTTGGACTATACCTCAGTCGATCCGATTTTCCAAGATTCGGCCTGGCACCAACTGGTAGAAGAGGTCCCTTTGAATCGAAGTTCATTTCTTTCTTTATCTTTGTTTCACCACTAGGCACACAATGGATGAATGAAACGTATACTCATAATTCTAAACGGTGTTATAAAGAATAATAGTATGACTTACAGGTGGACTTGTTACTGTTGGCTTTGATATGACAGTGGTTGAAGTAACTGGACACTCAACAAAATCTTTTCGACTATTTTTGATCTTTTTACCTGAAGACTTATCATATATCACCTTCGACACTACATTTAACCAAAATACTTTCTCAGATTTAACCAGAGTTGCTCTGAAAACGTCGTTGTTAGTAATTAAATCTTATTTTATCTTTAAACCACACTTAATTCAACTTTCACCGTTTCCATTAGCAAATCGGGCAAAGAAAAGAAGGACTTAAAGCTTCATTTATTTCATTTCATTCAATTTTCTTTCATCTTCGTTTGTGAGCGAAACTGAACTATACACATAGAAGGCAAAACAGAATGTAGTCTGAAAGAAATATGCTCAACAAAAACAGTGACCCTATTGGCAGTCGCAAAGTATTATGAACATGACAAAGGCAATTTCAGGTCTCGACAATTGCAGTTATTATTAATATCCGATTAAAACTGTAGCTCCCATCGAATGCAAAATCCAGTTGATACGTACATATGCTCCGACAAAAGCATTCAATGGAAAATCTAGTCTCTGAGGCCCAAACTATACCTGTCTACGACGAGGATCTTTCATTGAAGCTATACAAAGAGTGCCTGATAATAGAAGCTCCGAAAAATCGCAAAAAATTGAATTAATTATAAATCATATTCAATTATTTAAGGGTATCGAATATTGTTTGTTTCAGACAATATTATGCGACCTCGATGTTTACTTTACTATACTTTTTTATTATATTTTACCTAAATTGTATATTACCAGAAGACTTTTGGGGTGCATTCCATATGAAAGTTAAATTTCTCTTTATATCTGCGGAGGTTTGAGTCACCTGAAAGAACATAACAATTTGACATAATTCTAATCATCTTCTAAATGTTAAGCTATTACGATGTCGTTTTATACCTTGACTTTATTGAGTTTTAGCTGATATCACGGATATCAGCGATTGTATACCACGAACTTAGCTAATCAGAGCACTCGACAGACCTACCGGTAAACGTTTATAGACTTTGGCTCTGACTGGTTGTATTCGCTACCATACAATCCAATCAATTTGATACATTTACTAACTTCAGCGATGTAAGAAAAACGCTAATGATCAATTAGTGCAAAACAAACTTGTGCATTTTGTCGGATGTCGGCAAGGTAAGAGCCATAAAACAAGAAAATATATTATTGTGTCGTAAGAGGTAACAAGATATACTGACCGTTTGACCAGAACATATCAATTGGGTTTCGTTTCTTTCTTCAAATGTTCCAACTTTTTCTCCACATTTTTCATCAGGATCTACCCGCCTTGCCTCCAGCATAAAACCTTCAAAGTATTGACCAGCTTTCTTTAACATTATCTGAACTGAAAAAAAGAGTAGGTATTATTGTAAAAACGATATACTGTGACTGCTATGGTGTCGATTGACGCTCGAGAATGCCGAATCTGTCCATTTTACTAATTTCATCGAAATAGTCCCTTTAAATCTTTTGATGTGTATTGGGATTACTAATTGCATCGATTTGCACCATCCTATTTTTGTCATTCTTGAAAGAAATAATGAAAATAATTTATCAAAAGGTATAATCTCAAGGGCCTAATACATTCTTATTTTAAATTGAATAAAATCGACCATTGAAACGCGTTATAATCATCCTCATTATTTCAACTATGTCTGTCTTGTGTGGAAAACAAAGAGAAATAGATGCCATAACATCAAAGTGGTCTCACAAAAAGTGATTGATTAGCAATTCATGAATATAATGGTCTCAGTTTTTGCTCTACCAGCCTGCAAAATAAAATGGAACACCGCATTATGAAAAACCGTCAACCCATTTTACATTCTTGAATAATTCTTTTCATCCTTGAATTATTGATGTGGTATTTAAAAGCTAAGACCATAATAGTTACATTCATAAACATTAAAATTCTTTGATTTTTTAAATTCAAATGAAAGGAAAGCGAAGCAGAGAGAGCAGCCACAGTGAAGGCACATAAAAGTGTTCTTGTGCACGATTTTTGTCTCTTCAATGCCACAAGATTGGTCGTGACAAGGAAGTCATTTCGGTTTTCGTGCTCAAAGCCACCAATTTCTGTCAATGTATTGCCCCTTTACGATTACTATAGTAACCAAGTTTTAAGACATTTACGTGATAAAAGCGTCTTGTGCACGATTTTTGTCTCTTCAATGCCACAAGATTGGTCGTGACAAGGAAGTCATTTCGGTTTTCGTGCTCAAAGCCACCAATTTCTGTCAATGATTTAAGTCTGTTCTACGAGGCTGGTACGGATTAACGCCTAGAAGCCTATGGGCACAAAAAGTAAACCCCATTGCATTTCACATCATACATCTTCCAAGTGTCGTACAACATCAATGTTTTTATTGCATAATTGGTATAAAAATTAATATTTTGTCTATTTTTTTTTATTGCGGTGTGTGTTTATTTTGCGATTAAGTCACTCACAAGAAAGTTGAGCGAGGTTTTGTAGCTAACTCGAATGCAAACACAATTTATTTATTAACAGTATTCCACTGTTTGATTTTGTTTGTACTATTCAAACTTGACAAGCGGTATATCGTCAAAGCTCTGCTACATATCTCGTTAATGAATGACAGCCATTGTTTTCCGAAACTTTGTCGAGATTGTCACGTGATCACCTGATTCTGATATCAAATTCAAATATCAGAGGCTGATCGTTCGGGACAACAAGTGTTTGTAAACAAAGTCAAACAAAATATTCGTTAGATATGGATTCAAACTGACAATACAATGTATATTTGGCTAACTGCTAGTTACAGCATAACACTTAATGTGTAAGTTAGTTTCAGTATCTAGGTCGGAATATCACTACCCCCTGACAAATCACTTCTAACTACCAGTTAAGTAAAGACGCTCGCAACAAAAGACACAACAGAATCTACCATTCATTAACGAAAAAGAATCAGCTTTACGGAAACTGCCGATGATTGCCGAGTGCAAAATTAATTGACCTGGTAAATGTATTGCCCCTTTACGATTACTATAGTAACCAAGTTTTAAGACATTTACGTGAAAAAGTGTTCAAATAACAACCTCTTCACGTTTTTGGAAGAATCTTACGCTAAATGTTTAATATCCATAGTATCAGGATACAACGATTGTATACTTGACATAAAAAAGCAAAAAATACCTTCTGAAGCTGCGAATAGACGGTGTACGGTGTCCGGTGTAGTGAACGGTGCGAGATATACAGAAGAAAATGGAAGGAGTTAATACACGAGATAGGCTTCGGATTCGGACACGGTGCGGGCACGATTAGCTTCTACTATTTTCCACTGTATCGATATTCCCGCACCATATTGGACACCGTACCCCGTCTTGAGAATTAAATAGCTCTTCAATTACCTTCTAATTGATGTCCGGGTTGGTAATAATCAGAGTTGACTTTAATATAATACCAAGATTCTGTTGTTTGAGGTAAAGCGCCGTGACCTTTGGACGGATCCATTGATTTACATACTGATTCAGGTGCACCATCAGAGTAAGAATCAACTGGTCCTATCACCATTATAATAACACTGAAAATCTTGATCAACTGCATTACTGTACCTAAGAATATAGTTTACGATGTAGAACTATTTAAATAATATTTTTTGGACATTTGACTTTTACAACTTAACTGTTATATCCGTTAAAATCGAAACTTTGGCAAAAATTTTGGGACATTTTGACCAAAGGAATTTTTTGGTAGGTGCACTACAGATACCAATTTTTCATTTAACTAATTTGCTGTGGCAAATTTACTTTGTTATCACATTACCGTGACCAAGTTTACTTCTAACCATGTCACTGTGACCATTTACCTTAAAACGAACTGTGGACGATTTATTTTGTATTCATATTACCCTGACCAAGTCTACTTCTGACCACGTCACTGTTACCATTTGCCTTTAGATTTAATGTGACCAATTCATTTGTGGCCATGTTACTGACACTATATAGACTATAGTATGACTATAAATGACCATTATTTACTTGTGATCATGTTAATGTGACCAATGCGCGTGCGACCAAAGTACATGTCAATTTGTCTTTGACCGTATCACTGTGAGAAATTTTCTTGTAAACAAATTCTCTCGAAACTAGTTTAATAAATAATATGACATTAATATTTGCTTGTAACCAAATTACCTACATTCAGAATTTGTTACGCTCGGAAATATTCAAAGGCTATCAATATATCACGTAGTCTAAAGCTGAATTAAATATTGCAATTCTCCTTCATCGTTTTATTTTCGTATATTTCTTCTTTAAATTCTCATCAGGAGATAACAAGATAATACTATTATGAATTATGCATATTTGACTAATGAGTATAATATATATAGATACATGCAATTATAAATATTCGAGTCGTCAATATACTTATCGGTATAATCATTATGTTATCATTTCAGCAATAAGACTATTATCTATTTTGGTTCGACACGCGGGCAACTGGAGATCACGTACCCTTTTCCCACCTGATTATCATAAAATACGTACGTAACTATGATCATTTTGACACGTTTCATAACGTTTTTGACCTTGCTCTTACTGACCTATAAACTTAAACTTTGTTCTGGCTTAATCAGCACTCTGAATATTTATCATCTGGAACAAATGATTTCCGTAAGGTAAACGCATGTTAATTATGGCGATTCCTTAGTAACACTCGTACCGAACAATTGGTCGACTACAATTTGCAATACATCACGTAGATATCGACTATTTATGTAGACGACAAGATCCAATTTATGCTGGAAAGAAGAATGTGGACAAGGAATGACAAGAGTCAAATTAATCAGTCTCTAACATCAAGTCCCACATTGTCTACTCACAGCTGCAACAATAGGTATTTCGTCGAAGACCGGAAAAGTTTGAGTGTCAGAGACATGTCCGTTGATATAAAAGCGCTGGGGCCCCTACCCCGGGAATTTTTTTAACATCCTGCTTTCTGAGACCCTCCTGTAAGTCAATTTAATGTCTGATAATCAGACTGTTGTCGCTATTACACTCATTTTTGGGCCCATGGACTTGGTTCAACCAGTTCTTATGGTAGTTGAGCCAGTGAAGTCGCACGGTTATTTTGACAATGTTCGATAGGCCCACTATATTGAAATGAAAACTAATAAAAATACTGATCAAAAGTTTGGTCTGATTAATAAGACTAGAAAGAGGTATTATAATCTGAATTCTTGAAACTAAGAAATGCTCCTCCTTGGGTCGAAAACTAATATATATATATTTTGGAAAATCTTTAAAATAACAGCAGATGGTTGAAATTTTGAAATTTCACTGACCTACTTTCCAAAAGCGTTTTACTTGTTTACTTAACAAAATAACGTATCTCAATTTTTGGGTTGACACTGCACAGTGTGATAATGTCGGGCTCGGAACAAATAAATAAATGTATTACGTTTAAACGATAAAAAACGGAACGAAAGTTGAGTCTAATTTTAATTGACAAATAGACCAAGATAATAACCCTCTTGTTAAAGGCCATGGTTCACCAGTTTTGGGTTTGGTTTGGGTCTTCAGAAGCACTAGAACTGCACGAAAATCGTATAATCCCTTAAATTATTCTTAGAAATAGAAATTTCACTTTCTTTTTCCATATAGGTCTATATAATGGCAGAATATCATGGAAAGACGAGTCGTCACAAGTGCGGACATTTCGTTAATGCGTGGATTTAAAGGCTTAAATGTCGACTTGAGCTGTGAACTCTTTTACTGATTAGCTTAGCTAAAACAATTCACGTTTCTGAGACTAAGTGATATTTTTTTTAATTGTATACGTTTATAATGAATATGAACCGGATTTGAGAACAAAACTCTTGATAATTTGTTGGCACTTTGGATGAAGTTCTATATTAATTTCTGAGTTCCTGCCTGTCAGATATTATTTTTCGTTTAATGGAAATGATTTTTAAAACATTTTCCACAATATAATATATCTAATTGTTTCATTATTTCACTTTATCATGTTATAAAATATTAACATACCTGAACGTATCTCAGACGTGATAAACTTCATTTGATATCTATATCTTCTAGATTCCGATAAGTACTAAATAGTAAAGGCGATTTTTGATAAAGAAAGTTACTTTTATTTATGTACATCAATTCATCATAATACCCGAACGTCGCAATCAAAATATGTTATCGCGAAAAAATTAGAATACCTGTTTTGGTCAGATCTTATGCACGTCGTTAAAAAACTGATTTGATTCTGTTTTACATTTTAAATCAGCTGAAATGTTTATGAAAAAATTAATGCAACTTTATTTGAAATGAAATGAATGGAGTTTTATGCCCTTCTCTTATGCAATATCATTATCTAAACATAGCTTTATATTTGATATTCTGCAACGCATCCAATATATTGTCATCAACGCCATTATATTGTCTTTAAATTCATAAATATCATTTAACTTCATAGTTGTTATTCTTTTATCAAACTTGGGAGCCGCTGTGGCTCAGTGAGTTAGACGCCTGCTCGCTTACCTGAAGGTCCAGGTTTCAATTCCGGCATAGGTCGAGATAATATCTTCGGATTTTTCAACCCGGTTGCCCCCTGTCAGTGATGCAGGTAAGAGGGGCTGACATGGAAAAAGCGTCTAGTCGTTCGGATGGGACAATAAACCGAGGCCCCGTGTACTACAGGCTGTGCACGTTAAAGATCCCTCGACAGTTGGAAATCGAAAAAGAGCAGGCTAATGCCGCTATGGTGGCAAAATTTCCCTCATCGCACCCTGCATGGCGTTGCCCGTCTTCATTAGCCCACATGGTGCAGAAAAGTAGGACGTAAAACTCCATTCATTTCATTTTCATTTTCTTTTATCAAACCTATCAAAGCATGGTCTTTAGTAGACCGAAACTGTCTGTCTCTATTCCATCCTCTGATAGCTATTTGGACAGATGTCGATTGGTGAAGAGACAGAAATAATAAGCCCTGTTAAATAGGGTCATTCCGCATCTCCGCAGGTGTGGGTGTTTTTAACCTATTTAGATACCTCGAATCCACAATATACAGTGGAGCTGCGTTTATCCGGTTGCCGATAATCTGGAAATCCTGATATCCGTACGCTTTTTACTGGCAATTGTGTTTGTAAAGATGAATATTTTTGTAGTTCAGTCATATCATCATTTTCTCCCTACACTATTTATGTCATGTGTCCGGTTCCATCAACTTTTTTTTTTGGCGAAACTGATCTAGCATCGGCCATTTAAAACTGCGTGCGCAAACAAAAGTTCAAAGGTCACAGAGTCACGTGATACTAACAAAACGAAAGTTACGGTGACTAATTTACAATCATCTTAAAGGTAATTCAATATTATGTTAGAGAAAATGCATCTTTGGAGGTGTGGAAAATCCCCATTTAACAGGGTCTTTTCTTCTGACTGGAATAGAGGCAGATGTTTCGGACTTGATCTTTGGCATTGTCAACACCGTCTTGCATTCTAAATTCCGCATTCAGTGGAAAATCTGCTATGTAGGCTACCAAGCACAATTCCCTGTAGCTTTGAGTATCCATGTTGAATGTTTGTGAGAGTGGGTAATTTAAAGCTATTAAAATCAGGGTCTTTAGTATTGTCAACGTCGTCTAAGCATTCTGGCAACAGAAAACTGTCATCATACCAAGCAGTATTCGTTTTACGAGTATCTATTTCGGATGTTTGTGAGCTTGATCAAGCAATGGTCTCTAACATTGTCAGCAAAGTCTTGGATTCTGGATACATAAAACTTACATCATATCACGTGCAATTTTGGGCATCCGTATTGGAAAAAAATAGGAGTAAGTTATTTCAAGCCATCAAAGCATGGTATTTAATATCGTACCAAGGGCCACCTCCTTTGAGTATCCATGTTGGATGTTTGTGGGAGTGGGTCATATCAAGCCTAGTCTGGTTTGTAACATCGTTAACGCCGTCTTGCATTCTATCTGCAGAAAGTTGTCAATGATCCTTGTAGCTTTAGGTATATAGGTCGGATGTCTGTGGGAGTAAGTAAGTTATTTATATAGTTTTTATGTATGTGTGTCATATGGGAATGCTCTATATGGATGCTCAATGCTCTCTGGCCACAATCTAATCTTTCTACTCAGAGTTTGCTTTCCAACCTAATCCTGCTAAATATTCGTAGACTTTAAATTAGCTTGTGGAAATATTACCTTACTTGTTTGTTTTCACCAAATTGTAGAGGAACATGGGTGTTTAAAAGGAGAACTACAGGGAACATTTACCATTTTGGACAATTAATGTACTTTATATCCCTTGAAAGAATCTATGTGAGCAATCATTCTGAACCATCGTATTCTATTGATATATAGAACAGTACATTTATTCACCAAGTCAATTGGTTCGTCATCAATGGGTATACCGACATGATAAGTTCCTAAATCAAATGGTTCGTCATCAATTCGTATACCGACATAATTATTCCCCGTGTCAATTGGTTCCTCATCAATTTGTATACCGACATAATTATTCCCCAAGTCAATTGGTTCGTCATCAATTCGTATACCGACATAATTATTCTCCAAGTCAATTTGTTCGTCATCAATTCGTATACCGACATAATTATTCCCAATTCAATTGGTTTGTCATCAATTTGTATACCGACATAATTATTCCCAAGTCATTTGGTTTGTCATTAATTTGTATATCGACATAATTATTCTTAAGTCATTTGGTTTGTCATCAATTTGTATACCGACATAATTATTCCCAAGTCATTTGGTTTGTCACCAATTTGTATACAGACATAATTATTCCGAAGTCATTTGGTTCGTCACCAATTTGTATACCGACATAATTATCCCCCAGTCATTAGGTTCGTCATCAATTCGTATACCGACATAATTATTCCCAAGTCATTTGGTTTGTCATTAATTTGTATACCGACATAATTATTCTTAAGTCATTTGGTTTGTCATCAATTTGTATACCGACATAATTATTCCCCAAGTCATTTGATTTGTCATCAATTTGTACACCGACAAAATTATTCCCAAGTCATTTGGTTTGTCATCAATTTATATACAGACATAATTATTCCCAAGTCATTTGGTTCGTCATCAATTTGAATACCGACATAATTATTCCCAAGTCATTTGGTTTGTCATCAATTTATATACAGACATAATTATTTCCAAGTCATTTGGTTCGTCATCAATTTGAATACCGACATAATTATTCCCCAAGTCAATTGGTTTGTCATCAATTTATATACAGACATAATTATTCCCAAGTCATTTGGTTCGTCATCAATTTGAATACCGACATAATTATTCCCCAAATATTTTTGGAATTAATGCATATAATCATTATATCATATCTTTCGAAAATGAAACGACTGATTATAATCATATTTATATCAATTAATACAATCAATATATTGATAAATAAGATTTTCATTAAAATCATTGATTTTCTCGATTGTTCGCTCCAGTAGGTTCAAAATTGGTGTAGTGATTGAAAAGTTCTTTGACTCATGGCTTCTAGTGTTGGGTATCTGGTGCAGATGATTCGTGTAACTATTTTTGAAACTCTTGATTGGTAGTTTAGCATGATCTTCATCTCCATAGGAACCCAAATCAGCACCGATGTGTTGAAAAATCTTCTCTGGTTTTGGATTTCGTTTAGATCTTGATTTCTTAAAATGGAATGGTAATTTTCAAGAAGGATAACTGATAATGATCATAACGAATTGATCAGGCCACTTTTCTTATTGTTTTTTTATTGAGTTTTATTTATTTCAGATCAATGGGCGTAAACGCTGAATTTAACAAATTACAATAAAGTGAAGTCATCCATCAAAATAACTCATGTAAAAGTACCTGAGTTCTTGAAAAACCTTTTGATAATGGTTTAATCAATATAATTAATTTTATAATCTGTTGAATATAAGTTACTTTTTAATAACAAGTTTTTGATTGATTGCTCTGTTTATTAGACTAGCCATACATAATTAAAATTATATTACAATTCGTTTCGTTATTATTTTTTTAGTTGGTCTCTATTGTAATCTGAGATTTATACCAAGGTCACGTACCGATGACGTTTAAAGCTATTCAAAAGACAATCAAGCGCCACTCTCCCGCCAATCAGAATCACCGATACAAGCGAGTATCAACGCTTCACTGTAGAGAAAGAAGCCCACCCAGTGCTGTTGGTATATAACAATGGTCATTGCTTGAACAATATCTGCAGATAACATAAGAAAACACACCACGTTTCTCAATGCCTTTGAGTTCGTCTTCGCATTTGTTCGTATGGGTAACCTGGGTTAATACTAAAGTAGCAGCATACATTTAGGGCCTACACTAGTAAGTGTCAGAATCTTCATGTGCATTTTGAGGCTGTGTGTTTAGAAAGAGGATTGAAGAATGAAGATTTATGAGTTTGTAATAAGAAGTTACACAATAATTCAATTATTGGAAAAAGGTATAAAAAAAATGGGAGGGGGCTGATTAGCCTGTTGAAAGCAAGAAACAACACAAAACAAAAGCAACAAAATATCAAACAAATACCATGGAATCAGACATACAAGCAAAAACTAATAAAAATTCATTGTCATAAGAAGTAGGTTATGTCAGTCAAATATTATAATTATATATATACAGGTTACAATATTTTAGATAATCTAAATGGTCAAAATAAAGAATACAGACGTAACATAAACCAAAAACACCATCTCATATCTTAGTTATAGTCAGTCAATATCATCTCAGATAATGTACCACCATCTCATATCTTAGTTATAGTCAGTCAATATCATCTCAGATAATATACCACCATCTCATATCTTAGTTATAGTCAGTCAATATCATCTCAGATACTATACCACCATCTCATATAGAAGTCAGTCAATATCATCTCAGATACTATAGCATCATTTCATATAGAAGTCAGTCAATATCATCTCAGATACTATAGCATCATTTCATATAGAAGTCAGTCAATATCATCTCAGATACTATAGCATCATTTCATATAGAAGTCAGTCAATATCATCTCAGATACTATAGCATCATCGCATATAGAAGTCAGTCAATATCATCTCAGATACTATAGCATCATCTCATATAGAAGTCAGTCAATATCATCTCAGATACTATAGCATCATCTCCTATCTTATAGTCAGTCAATATCATCTCACCATATACCACCATCGCATATCTTAGTAAAAGTCAGCCAATATTATCTCAGATACATCTCAAAATAACCTGAGGATATAAATTTCGAACCTTACGCGGCCCACACTCGTATATCTAACACCCTAATGGAATTTCAGATGACTAAATTCAACTAGCATTTATCAGAATGCACATACGTCTGGTTCTTCTGCGACAGAACTGTCAACACCCCGTTATCCACATTCTCTCTTGTGATTCAGTTTTTATCGATGAAGTTTAAACACCTCCAGTTAAAGTTGGAATATCATATCTTATGTTAAGCTACACAGAAACTACTGTTCCTTCATTTAGCCTGGTTTTCCACTTGCCAGTGATTGGATCAGGTTTTCCTTGAGATTTTGGTCTCTTACTTTTACCATTTATTTTTTAATAACATTTTGTTAATGTGATAATTCACCATATCATTTCTAAACTTGGCAACCTAGAAAATATATTACAAGTCACCTTGACTTAACAAGAGCACGAGTCGACTGGCGGACGCCCTTGATAAATCAAGATGGTAAACTTCTATTACACACTGATAAAGAAGATAGCTTGCCAAGCAAGGTAATATACGCCCACTGACAGGTTTGATTTTTGAATAAAAGTATTTGGCTGAATATACAGTAACAATCACCAGTATGAAATATTGTGGACGGACGGACATGGGTGACGGCAATATTCGCCGAAAGGGTAGGTAGGTAGATGACAAGTTAATATGCCGAAAGCTGATCCGGACTGATTTATATTGAAAGTGTGGAGTATTCTGTATGTGCGTGTTAGGTGTTCAGTGTCAAGATTGAGTAGATGTATGGGTGTTAGGTTTTAAAATGTTTGACAAGGCGGTGGTCGTGACTATTAATTAGTGTTAGGTAGGGCATCACCTTTGGTGTAGCTATCTCTTACACTTTCCTAAACTCTAATCCCTAAAGACCCTAACATTAGCCCTCGCATGATCATACCAAGTTTCCATACAATCCATACTCAGAAACTAAATTATTTGCTGGCAAACAAATTTATTATGCCTTACAAGAAACCTAACACAAACCTTACTCAGAGAAACGAGAATAGGAAGGTGTAAGGGGTTGTTACATCGGAACCAGAATGATTATCAGATGATGACGTATCTAACACCAATTGATAGCGAAGAAACACCGCCGTCTAACAATTATAGACCTGGCACCCAAGTAACGACTCAATCCTGGTACCAAG
Source organism: Lottia gigantea (assembly GCF_000327385.1). Lineage (NCBI taxonomy): Eukaryota > Metazoa > Mollusca > Gastropoda > Lottiidae > Lottia > Lottia gigantea. The sequence goes on along the minus strand of NW_008711185.1, from coordinate 502,940 downwards.
AACAACTAACATGTACCAACAGGGCACTCCACATTTCCATCACATACCAGTATGGACCAGCTTTCGTTCAGCATTATGCGACCCAGAATCGGGAGTCAGATCAGCATTCAATGCGTGTTCATCAAATTGGCCGTTTCGTCGATCTTTGAAAAGCCGATATCAGCACGACCCTTGCTCGACAAAATAAGCGGATCGCCTGCTCAGTGTCGTCTGGAATAAAACAATGGACATTATCTAATCCATTTCAGCAGACGACGCCTCGAGTGGAATCTCAGTAGCAGCTGATTTGTACCATCACCTATATATGGCACGGTTCTAAAATCGTGGCATAATGGAGATATTGTCCGACTTGTGTCAGAACTATGGCCATCACGCTGATCCAGTTTGATAAAACTTTCTCATAATCCTTCAGTCATCTGGTTGCAAACCCATTCAAATAGATATATATGATACCTACACCTTTCTTGGCATACAGAAACCAATCATTATAGCCATCCTTCCTTTCAAAGCTTTTCTATTAAACCACTTGAACTTCAGAAACTTAGTTTTGAATATTCATCCTATTATGAATAAGGAATCTGAAATGTAAGATATTTTTTTAGAAATTCTGTTGAAAATTTAAAGTCGAAGACAATTTACATTTGCAAAAGATATGAACCCGGTACCTTTGTAGATGCATTAAAAGCGGTACACCTGAAATAGGGACATAGGACTAGGACGGGCGCTTCCTATATTTTCAAAACGAAAATCTTTAAAAAAAAACAAAAAAAAAAACCTATCTTAATACTCATAATACATGTACTTTCAACTTACCAAACATAATGTTGATGCTTCACTAAGTAACAGAGCTCTGGGACATCGTTTAAGACTGAGCAACGGTTTTATACCGACTCTGGCCTCCTCAATCAAATAGAGCTGACACTACTGTCGGATGATGGTTAGAAAATTAATTGTCCACAAATAGACCACAACTGTTCAGGTTCCAGAATACATTGACGATTATACGATTAAAGTGACCACCTACAAATTACAACAAAACATTCGATTAGAATGTATTGAAAATGAACTTTTGCAATAGAGAGAAACATGAAAGTCGCAATTTTTCACGATAAATAACACTGCAGTATATAAGAGCATGATAATATAAGTTTAACATACGTATAAAAAGCTGTCCACACTTTTGTTTTACTTCTTTACATGATAACAATATTATGTTTTTGTAATAATTTTACACTTGATATAGACACACGTCTTATGTAGATTGTCCTTGATTTATCATTATGAATATCTTTATCATTTTTGATGTATCATCACGAATATCTTATTCTGTATTTACCATTGAAGATAATCTGTAATCAATTTACCACAATGAATAGCTTATCTTAGTGCCCTAGTCAACTGCTCTCACATCAATTGGTATACCAACAGAATTACTCCCCAAGTAAATTGGATCCGCACCAATTGGTAATAATAAGTAACGATTATGACTTATTGTTGATCTACTATTGTGGGTATCGTATTCTTGATTTACAATTATGGATATCTTATCCCTGATTTACGATTATGGATATCTTATCCCTGATTTACAATTATGGATATCTTATCCCTGATTTACAATTATGGATATCTTATCCCTGATTTACAATTATGGATATCTTATCCCTGATTTACAATTATGGATATCTTATCCCTGATTTACAATTATGGATATCTTATCCCTGATTTACAATTATGGATATCTTATCCCTGATTTACAATTATGGATATCTTATCCCTGATTTACAATTATGGATATCTTATCCCTGATTTACAATTATGGATATCTTATCCCTGATTTACAATTATGGATATCTTATCCCTGATTTACAATTATGGATATCTTATCCCTGATTTACAATTATGGATATCTTATCCCTGATTTACAATTATGGATATCTTATCCCTGATTTACAATTATGGATATCTTATCCCCGATTTACAATTATGGATATCTTATCCCTGATTTACAATTATGGATATCTTATCCCTGATTTACAATTATGGATATCTTAATCTTGATGGTCACCATGATTGATCATTGTTGATTTACGGTGGATAAAAACCACGGACTAAGGATCCGAGCCGAAAAACAAAACTTTAAATCAAAAACAACATCTTCGCGAAATAATGGTAGCAGCAAATGAACTTTTCACATGTCTAGAAGTGTAAGCAGACTCTGGCTGGTGTCATAGCTGCTCACCACACAACACACACAAAAATAGGAACGCACCAACTGAAGAAGTGGCGACTTGACGACGAGTTCAAAGGGTGTAACTGATAAAAACACATATATCCCCAATTTCAATAGTTCAGGGGACGTAACTGATGAAAATACAATCCTCCAATTTCAATAATCAAGGGAGGGAACTGATCACAATAATTGTTTATCATCATAGAATCATCTGGTGGCAACTCGATTTACTATGATGATGACAACTTTAAAATTGATCGTTAGGCAAAAACATCTGCGATTAGTTCATGATGACGACCGTAAAATTCACCATTGAAATTATTGTTTCCATTATCGATATCTTTTATCTGAAATATCATTGTTGTTAATGATCTGGAAATGACTATATGCCTACAGTCTAAATTTAACTTGATACGTATCGTTTAATAAAAGAGATCGGTCATGATATCACAGAGGTATATCACATGACTTTTACGCCTAAGTCATGCATGTGATCTTTTTTTAGCATAATAAAAGCTGATTTCTCCTAATTCAGGCAGAAATTCATTTCATTTTCCTATTTCAGGGAAACCGATTGCCGATTTACATTGTACGTGGTACAGTGATACAGATGACAAGATCGTATTCCTTTAATACACACCTTGATTTAATCAAAAGTACTTTTCTAAAGTATGTAATTAAGTTTGCTGAAGCGATATATGAAGCAGTCAGCTAGACGCTGATAAATGTTTTGATACAGTCGATATTTCTAATAAAAAACGATCGACATCAATAGTTCATTGACCATGGAGCCGTCCGTTAGTTTCCGAAGATTGTTCTTCGGTTGACCTAATTCATAGGCACTAAATGGATTTTTCTTGTAGATTTGATTCTTCCTTCAAATCAAAACATTATTTGACCTGAATATTTTTCCATGTTACATTATCTGTCTAGCGATCAAGGCAATCTTGAAAAAAATGCTTTAAGTTCGTTGCGATTTGCTATGACTTCATTCTTAAAATATTTACACACCAATCTTGAAATTCTTGGCGGTGTCGAATTAAGCAGCGTGCACACGAACAGTCTTAGATAATTCAATCGATCCAATTGTCTGAAAGTATACCAACTGCCATTCATTCATTATAACGAGTAAGTAGTTATTTAAAAATAACTTGAAATAATTCAAAGACATTTGGCCAGCACTTTTATCCAAAAGTGGCATTACATTCAATACGTAATATACTTAGTTGCTAGGTTACATAATTGTATCTTTATCCTTTAATTGATTAATAAGAGGTTGATTAAACATGAAATTATGAAATAGTCAGGCAATCCATCAAGGAATTATTACCGATCTTTAATCTACATTGACTGCAAAACGATAGTATTCTTGCATGGCAGTTTTAGAGTGTGATTGTAAACAATGGTGACTGAGAACGTTCGTTCATAATATATTGATAATTTCATAACATATATTTCAGTTATCACACAGACCTAGGGATTTATATTAATATGTTATTGAATGAAATTATTTGTCTGTTTAAAAATCCCAATACAATTTTGAAAAAAAAAAGTTTTGTCAAAAATTTATATGAGGCACAGAATAATATTTGTTTTTCAAAGTAATATTTCATGATTTTTCACACAATAAGAGGCACCTATGGGCAAAAAAATTTGAAATTAGACTTTGTTACGAAATTGTATACTTCGTGTCCAATTGTCGATATTCAAGAAATACATAGTACTAGCAAAACTTCAGAAATACACTGTATTCTGTCAAAAGCAATATTATGCACACAGGATATGTGTAACATTAGACTATTTCTAAGAAATTTTATTACCCCTGATTTTCGTTTTTATACGAGTTCTGCGTTTGTCGGTGTTTCTAAAGTTCAACGTACACGGCGTACCTTTGTAAACATTGTTTGGTTTATTTTTGGTTCGATTATATATATGCAGCATTAAGTATTCGTATCCCTATCGCCCACGTATACACACTGCTTTGCTTAAGATAATTCTTGAATGTTCCACTGCAATTTATTTTAACAAGGAAATTTTAAAAATCATGATGAATTCATGGATGCAAAATAGTCATTTATAAATATTCTGGTTGTTTAAAGCAAGATTTACCAAAGTAAAATATCTATATCATAACTTATTTGATTTTCAACTGAACGTCGTGGTAAATAGACACTGCCCTTTTATATTGCCTGAGATTATGGTTTGCTATCTGATTGCATAGTGAAGTCTTGGAAGGTAGATAATCCCAACCACCCAATAGCTCTAAGATGACATAATCCAATGTGACCTCAGTAGCAATGTTCGATGGATTAGCATAGAAAAAAACTACTTGTTATTCGTGTGATACAGGATATGCAAATTCACTATTAGTTGTTAAATGAGAAAGAATCGGATTTGCTGGTATTTTTAGCACACTGCTTGGCAATGTCCGTCTCCATTTGCTGACTTATGAGCAGGAAGTTCCATTACAATCTGAATTCCAGTAATAGAGTGCAAAATGAAAGAAATGTGTCCCTTGAACTGAATTATCACTACAAACTGGTTTTTTAAGTGGACTGTATCGATCATTTTGTTTTAGACATTTTGTTCTGTAATTTGTTTTAATGAAGTTTTTCAATAAGCTTCCTTGAAGAATAAAACTTACTTGACTTGTGTTAACATCGTCGTATATTGACCTCAGGGGAAAATACAAAAAAAAATTTATAGATGATTCAGATATCCCGAAAATTGAAATGATTGTCTGAAATAAAATTTTATCAATAACTTAAGCGATCTTTTATATCCAATAAAACAAGTTGGAATACCATTCACGTATGTTCAGCTTTTTTTCATGTTCTGGTTGTTTACTCGCACGGTATTTGTCTTGAAGCCATTTTATTTGAGCAATTGATAATGATAAATCAATCTGATTGATCTTCATTGATTTTATTGTTGTCTTCCTGTTAAAAAATTTGATCAATTTTGATTTCTTATGTTTCTTTCATTTGAGAGGTCCCTGTGTATTTTAGTGACCATTCTTGTTTTAGAATACAATAGGCCATATCAACATACATGGTTATTGCACATTGGCAAAATACTTTATTACATTATTTACATTTATCACTATATAACATCTGCTAAATAAAAAAAAGTCAAAGGGAGGTAATAAGATGTAAAAAATTAGGATAAGAGCTACCATACAATGTGAATTTGAGACGAAATAATGACAGAATTTACACAACCTACTCTTAATTATCTACCGTGACTAGGACAATGTTTAACTCTGTTTTTGAGTATGTTGGTGATTGTATATTATGTTATTATACACCTAGAATATAAAACTTATAAATCTGGTTAAACTTCAAAATGTGGCCGTAGGAATACACTCAGACAGTGTCATCAAGAAAGCTTAAAGGGTAATTGAAATTGTGGGGTTTAAATCCAAACCGCCCTACCGCCTCAACCGGAAATAAAAAATTGGCGCTAAAATAAGTATTTTTTATGTTAAGGATCGTAGATTTCATACTACGAAACGAACATTATAAATTTTGACAGAATTTTTGGTGACGTCAGTTTAAGGAATCACTAATTCTATTCAGAAGTTTAGTTCCAACCAGTTAAGGCATGACGAGGTTCATATACAGAAATTAAAACTCTATAATTTTTCGAATAATCTTCTGCCTTTTTTTAGAATCATACAATAACAGAAACCAATGTACCTCCATTGGGAAAATCCAATCGTCATTTCAATGTATAACTTCAGGTGTACCTCAAGGATCTATCTTATTTGTTTGCTGATGATACTATAATTTATTCATCATCTTTAGATATTTGCTCTTTAAACTATGTTATTCAATCAGATACTAATAAAATCGTTTAATGGTGTCATGATAATTCTATTGTTATAAATCAATCAAAAACTACAGCAATGTTAATTGGCTCAATTCATCAATTAAATATTCCAGGAAATAATCACTCTTGAACTCTCAAATTGAAAATATCACAGAATTTAAATTATTGAGTGTTATTTTGGGTCGAAATTTTAATTGGAATAAACATCTTACTTATATTTGTAAAATTTTTAATCAGAAATCATTTCAAAAATGCGGAACTTCAAACCTTATTGAATTGTTCTGTTTCGCTCATTTTCAGTCCCACCTTGATTACTGCTCCACCATTTGGGATACTTGTAATGATTATTCTTCAGCAGCCCTTAATATATTCTTCAATATTTTTCAAACACAAAATATGCATCGATTAACCAAAGATTCCTTACTCCAAAACCTATTAAATCCATAGATAAGAATAGCTTGAAATATAAAAACCCTTGTTGATGGAACTCTTTACCTCGATCCTTAAAGAAAATCAATGTTCTGGTAAATTTTAAAAAACAACTCTTTTAATTCTTGAAAAAATAGAACAACATAATCAGATGGATGATAAATTTTATTAAATGTATATAACTGTTAATAGTTTTACTGCTTTTGTGATTGTAGTTTTGTTGTTTTTAGTTTCTTTTGTATTAAATGTTGTGTTCCTTTGAAGGGCAAAATTGTAAAAAGACCAAAATACATCGTTGTTAAATCCATCCTTGCGGAGGTGTTAAAGAGACGATAGAAAAGATTGTAAATATTCCTTGTTAGGTCAAAGACTTTCATAATATTAAACATTCCGTCTGAACTTAATACGCCATCGCTTTGTTTTTTCATTCTTTGATAATGTAATTAAATGTAGTTTAAATGTATAACACAGTTCAGATATTGCCTAAAGTCTTTGTTCACAATAGGATTATGGTTTGACTTCGTAGGCTAAATAGTTTAAATGACTATCTTTACAAATTTCAATAGTCCGTCGCGTCGGAAGTGGAAGACTCCGTTCTTTAACGGATGTTGACTTGCATCGTCATGTCTGTCTAGAAGAGCTTGAATAAAACGATATGAACTTCATTTTCAGCTTGCCTCGCCAAGACATTTTCTACCTGATCAAAAATTAACACCATAACGCTGTTGGCTGTTATGTTTTATAATAACGTCAATCAATAGTAATACAACAGAGATTAGTCGGTGAACCCTAATCTTCAAAATGTCTAGCCATTCCGAATTGTGTCTTATACCTTGACTGCAATAGCCAACTTGAATCACAGAAGGTATTAGAAGCAGTTCGTAATAGCTTGACATTGTGAAAATGGGGAACCTTCGAGATCTATTCTTTGCATCATTAATTAGACCAGGGGTTTTCAACCTGGTGGTAATTTTTAATTGTTTATAGGCAATGAGGTGCTTTGTAGTTTATCACAAAATGTTTTCTATTCAGTCAGTTTTTTTTCTCTGACATGAGACAGATTACAGAGAAAATCTAATAATACATTATGTCTGAACATTATAAGCCTTCACTGTGTGTTTTCATCGTTTTATGAATTGGTAATTTATTGGACAAAATACAAATAAAATTCACAAGAGAGGAATATGAAGTGAGTGAGTGATAAAAATACAAGCAAGATAATTCTGTCAGTGGTGAGCTTTGTTAAGGTACCAGAAATTGACGAGTTTTATGACTGATGTTTGATTGATTTTTGGAAATATATTGTATATGTATATTGGATCGATATCTTGATCAAGTTATCTTAAATTGACTGTTTACCTTCACATACAATTGGTTACTTCAGCGACACTGTGGTAAATGTAAGTATACGAATAAAAAGTATGTGATTATGTTCTATGGGGTGTTGGATATAACTTTATAATTATGTTATCTGGATGAATAATCCAAATCGTGTAAGTTTTTAATCTTTATTTACTTCATTATTTTGTTTGTTATAATTGTTGACTTCTCAACTTACTACACAAATTACGTTGGTAACACGGTAACACTGAAATTATTCTATTACAGAAGTTACTTAATTTATACTGGGATTATGTTTTATCTATTAAAATTACAGAAATTTTTTACTTTTTAACTCCGGAATTAATCTACTACAGAAATTACTTGATTTTTAATTACAGATATTACTTTATTTATTCTTAAATATCTCTGCTACATAAATAAAATACTTGAAATTACTATTACAGAAATTACTTGATTTATAACTCTGAATACACTACAGATATTACTTGATTTGATTACTCTGAATATACTACAGATATTACTTGATTTATAACATACTTCAGATATTACTTGACTTATAACTCTGAATATACTATACAGATATTTCTTGATTTTATAACTGAGTATACTACAGATATTACTTGATTTATTACTCTCAAATTACTCTACGACGGATGTTTTTGAGTTATAACTCAACTTCAGATTGATATATAACTTTTGAATTACTGTACTACAGAAATAGTACTTTTCCAGAACTCGGACAGAACTCTGTTAAGAAATTCCTTTAAATGCTGAAATTACTTAATTACTAAAGAAATTGCATTAGGGCAATATTTTCTTGCTGTAGAAAGTTGAAAATTGTTTAAGGTGTATTATACCCTACATTTTTTGTCAGTTTTATGTATTCAAGTAGCTGCATGCCGATTAAATGCATAAATGTACGAATACTGTGACGCAGCTGTTTGGCAGTCTAGGGCCAAAACAAGGGACTTATTCCCGGTTCTAGTTAGTTATACTTCCCGATTTTCTATTTGGATAGAACTGCTTTAGGATGTTACGTAAATCTGAAGTAATCTGCTTTGGATGCAAGGACAAATCACATGCACTGTAAACTATGCTCGGCATAATGATATACTACTGTGGTCAGAACAGTGATCAGATCGTTATCTATTTGAGGTAATTTCTACTGGTATGTTTTACCTGACTGTACACTAAAACGTAGAGTGATAAAGCTAATATATGTCCCTTCAAGAATTGATTAAATAAAATCAATGTTTTTTTTTTCAATTTCCTTTCCCTAGAAAATAATTGACGATGTTGAAACCGTGTAGAAATGTTTTGAAATGCACCAACATTGATAGATTCTAACCAGAACTAAGATAATGGAATTTTTACTACTGCTCTATTTCATAATTCGTGGTGTTCAAGCGATTAGTCTTGATATTCCACAGGAAGGTCAGTTATGTTATTGTACTGTTTTTTTTCAATTTTGCTTTTCTTGCAACAACCCTTCTTCTTCTTTTGCTTTTCTAGCAACAACTCTTCTTCTTTGTTTTTCTTGCAGAAACTCCACTCCTTGTTCTCCTGTTTTTCTTGCAACAACTCCACTTTTCTTATGACAAATTCTTCTTCTTTCGTTTTACTTGTGACAAATTCTTCTTCTTTTGTTTTTCATGCAACAACGTCTTCTTCTTCTCCTGTTTTGCTTGTGACAACTTCTTCTCTTGTTTTTCTTTTTTGTGACAACTTCTTCTTGTTTTGTTTTTATTGTGGCAACTTCTTCTTCTTTTAGAATTCTTTTCTTCTTTTCTTTTCATTGCAACAACCCCACTTCTTCTTTTTTTGTTGTTCTTGTGACAACTTCTTCTTCTTTTTTCTTGTGACAACTTCTTCTTCTTTTTCTGTTTTCTCGCTAATACTTCAATTCTTCCTTTTGTATTTCGTGTGACAAAAATTTCTTCTTCTTTTGTTTTTCGTGCAACAACTTCTTCTTCTTCTCCTGTTTTTCTCGCGACAACTTCAATTATTCTCTTGTTTTTTTTTGTGACAAATTCTTCTTCTTCTTTTAATTTTCTTGTGACGACTTCACTCAAAACTTTGAAATAAGTTATGGGACACTTTTAAACACATAATATATTTCATCAATTTGAGCCAAAAAAAATAAATAAAATAAATAAAAATAAGACTGCCCCTTTAAGTTAATATGTCTTACTGATATTGTTCGTTACAGCACGAATGACAAGAGGACAAACTGTTTATACTTTATTCACTCAACACAGACCATGGAAGAATGCCAGGGAAATGTGCAGAATAATTGGTGGATATTTGATGAATGTTGATACGGATGAGAAATACAATATTTTACAGGAAATAAAATCCACCCTTGCTTCTGAGTAGGTATTATAAGAGAAAATATTCTGTTTTAGCAAAAACAATTATTAAATCTTTAAATCTTTGGAAGTCCGAGTTGTTTGCGTCTGTTGTAAGACGGGTTTTTAGAGAAAACGTTCGTTTAAATGTAGACTTTGTTTAAAATACACACTCACAACACTTGAACAATTTCTGTAAGCATCATCTCGTCAATACAGATGGACTACAATAATTTGGTCCTGTATACACAGGCAACCATTCTTTGATGGTGGTTGCCACACATGACTTCAGAAAGATAATGGGATTTATACGTAGCCCATTGCTGATTGGTTAAATGGTGCATATTATTTACATCTCGGTTTCCAAATTGATTTTTCCAATTTTTTATCCAAATCTTTTGGGCAACGTTTTGACAACATGTTTCCGAAAAGTACGCACTATCAATAACATGACACCGAGAATGTTATCAATATGTACAGTTCAGATAGAGGTGCTGATAGTTGTTCTGTCTGGTATTAGTGGGTATGTGTACATAAAATGGTAATCGATACGTAGTATGATATCATTTTCAGTTTCAATACACCATGGATTGGTCTGTATTGGTCGTCAAATGTGGATATGGTTAATGATGGTAAAGGATGTCCAAAAGTTGTATTGAGTGCTAGTTATCATTGGAAATCAGCGGACGAAGGAAACTATAAATCGGATGAAATGTGTTACAGAGAAAACAGTGGGTTAGAAAATAAACCGTGTAAAGATGAAAAACCATTCATTTGTGAAACGTATAAAGGTATGGGATGTATTTTGATTTGTGCTCTTGTGAGCTTAAAGGAATGGACATAAAATTTCAATCTCAAACTTGGTCAACAAGTGTATATATTTATCAGTTGGACGTACCACGTCATCTTAGAATTTCTATCAAGACAACTATCCATTTCTACATCGCTCTTACAATTGTTGTATTGAGTACTATTTTAACAGTGAAAATATTTTATTATTGTATCCATTAAACTAAGTAATTATTGGGGAAAAAACGCTTATAAGCGTGTTTTTAAACTACTACTGGATTTATTGGATTATAGGTGGATTAACAAATACTCATTTTAGCCAAATTTAAAAAGTAGTATACCTTTAACTTGAGTTAACGTTGCACTTTGGGACAATTTATTATTATCAGGATACAATATAGAAATATTTTAATTGTTCAACGTTTTTCGAACATGCCATATTTCGAGCGCGTCACCTCGTAAACTGACGTTCACCAGTAGTTGGCCTCCCTTAAGGTACGAATAGACGTGTTACAGTTTTCGGTGTGGTGTACGGTACGGGGTTGTCGATACAGTAAAAATTCCAAGAAACGCGCCGTGTCCGGACCCGTAACTCGTGTGTTCACTTCTATTTTCGTTTGTATCGATTCCGCAACGTACATTGCACCGACCTCGTCTATTCGCGGCACCACTAATAATCTATTTATTAAGATTTATTTTCAATTCTTTTCTCTTTATCCTTCCTCTGTATATTTCAGAAAATGGTTGTCAGATGAGTATCTCAAATATAACCGTATTCGATTTTAAAACACTTAACCAGCCAACCGTAACTAATTGTGCTACTTTGTGTAACGACACAGACGGCTGTTTCTTAACTGGGGCCATGGATTCAACTTCCTGTGGAATGCTGCTTACACCAGATGTTGCTAATGTTTCCGTGGCCGTTAAAACTTGCTCATATGGTAAGTAGGTTTCAGTTATAAAACAATCAAAAGGATACATGGTTTGGAATAGGCGGTTGTTTTTGCAATAATTGGACATTAACATACGAGCAAAGTAAACAAATTCAAAGTGTACGTGAAAGTTGAAAGAGAATAATGTTAAATTTCTCAAGGGTTATATATAGGGTTGTTCGTAGTAAAAGTGGTGTGCTAAAAAGATTTCATTTTCCAGATTTGCACAGGTTTATCTTTCTTGCAGTTGCAATTGAATAATTTGATATATTATTAATTATTTATGAATAATTTAGAACATTAGCGACCTTTACTTAACGTAAATTTGAACTATACCGATATCAGATGCATTAAGGATGGCCACTTTTAGATGTGAAAGCAAAATTTTAGTTCCTTAAAGAAAATGTATGGAATGTATTGCTTGTTTCATTAGGCTACCGTTAGTACCACTAAGAAGAGAGGCAGATCTTGCAATATCAAACGCTTAATTTTGCTCATTTTGTCTTCACACTTAATGTTAAAAAGAATTTGCATTATAGTTGTTGATTTGTTTTCATCTTTCTTGTTTTTGTCCATCGATAAGCAATAAATGAAAACAGAACCAAAAAACTTCCTTGTAGCAGAATTAAAATCATTTGTATGTCATTCAAGTCATGCGTGTTGTTTCATTCATTATTTATAGTTTTTATTGAATTTAAATTTGATCATAATATTATTCCCGACAAAACACGTGTCAGTTGAAAAGCTTATCGATTGAAATTAAGGGTTGGTGGCTAGTGACCCGATGCGTTTTTTTTTATCGTATTGGATTTGAAATATTTAAAGGAATGATCTGAATATTTTTTCGATGTATAAACAGAAAAAAACTATTTACACTGTATAAAACCGCGTAGTGGATAACTAACACTGGCACCAAATTTTATCACAATCCTTCAAGAAACCAGCTCTCTGTTGTGACTACAACACATTTTCAATTAAAATTGAACGCGTTTTCAAGAACAATACTTTTTTTTATTTAGGTTGGTATTTCAATTCTAGTAAAAAAATATAATCAAATTTGTTTTTGCTTTTCTCAGGAAATAGCTCTATCAGTTGGTAAAACACATTTTGAAACTATAACCTTACCTATAACCTTGGCTACTCTGTGTATTTTTTTCCTAGATATTAAAATTAATGAAACGAAATCCTCTTTTGAAGTGGACCGTGGCGACCCAACCGACTGCACAGCTGTCCAAGACAATCAAAGTAAGTAATATCTTTTTGTTAAATTTCACTCGAGGAAACATTTTATGTTGATAAGTTGTGAATCCAATACACTGGAAATTCTTTTTAAGGGACAGGTTTTTGGGGATTGATTTGGGTCTTATATATATAAATAGTCGCAAAATTTCCGTCAAAAAAAAAATAACTCAAATTTCGACGGTGAGCTGTGAACAATTTTACTGAATCCCGTTTCTAAGACAATGGTACTGTAATGATAGTCTAATGGCAAAATATAGACCCATGGGGGCTCCCTTTGGTTAAGTGTGTCCGACCATTACGAATGCCTATGTTCTGATCAACATCCTTTAACCTCGATCTGAAGTTAATAAAAATATCTAATCCATGCTAGTTATAATTCAATAAATCTAAGCCATAAAACTTAGATATACATTCTAAACAAGAATAAAACAGATACCATCGGTATCAACCTGTCCCTTTGATTTTAATGCAATGATAACAATATGTCAACGTTTCTGTGAATGTTTCTACATTTCTAGATCCTGGAATTGAAGCCACATGTCTATTAAGATTTCTAAAAGCTTCGGGCTAATATCCGTCATGATAATTTCGATCCTTTCTGGTTTTTGAATTACTAATAACTAATCACTAATAAGTGCACGATGAATACAACAATTCAAAACTCATTGTTAAAGTGACTTTCCGCTTTTTCGTAGGTCGAAATTTTTTTTCTCAAATTTCTGGAAACTATATATCCAAAATAATCTAGCGAATTGTGCCCTTGAACGTATCTGAGAAGTTTTAACGACAAAAAATCTATCCGTTAATTTGTAAACACCAAAACTATTTAAAAACATTACGTAAAGTAGTTTTTGGAAGCTGTTAGATAACTACTGTATGGATTTTAGTAAAGTAAAAACCTAATTGTAGAGAAATTATGTCTCTTACGTATTCTAAGGGTTTCAACTAATAATACCGAGCCATTATAAAGCAAACACCAAAAACTAAGTCAAACTGCTTAATTAACAAATAGTACTCTCCGTTTTTAATTAACCCTTTTAAAACAAATTCAGTTTGATCAAGAAGATACATAGAAATAAATACCTGTAGCATATTTTAGAAATATTTTAGGTATAATTTACGAAGATTTTGATAATGAAAACTTTTTACAGAAAAGCAGAATGTTTCTTTAAGACGTCTATTCCTTTTAAAAGCTCTAAATTATATCCTGAACAAACCTCGAAACATTGAAATGATGGTCTATTGATTAATTGAATGGGATTTGTAGGTCTATTAACTCCGAGGCGTTGTTCAAATACAGCGGTTTTTTTTATTCCAAAGAATTGGCTCATGTACTTGATAGACTTAGCAAATATTACAATTTAGAAATGATGATGACAGTGTAGATTATTGAAACGTTGTGTGCTATATAACTAAGGAGTAGTATACCATAAAATTGTGTACCATTTTTATCCGCCCACATGAAATGGGGGGCGTATGTTGTCGTCACGCATGTCCGTCCGTCCACAATTGCTCGTAAATACTCTACAAGACACAATTCTTGACGGATTTTGACAAAACTTGTTGTGAGTCTTCGTAATCATCCAAGGATGAACCCCATTGAACATAAAAAGAATCGAAAAATTTATAGTATAAGTTATTGCCCTTGTTCTTGAAAACTCGTTCAATTTTTAGTTCGTAAACACTCCAGGACGCACAATTCTTGACGGATTTTGACGAAACTTGGCATGAGTGTTTGCTATCACCCAAGGATGAACCCTATTGAAAATCAGAAAAATCGAAAAATGTTTCATAGGAGTTATTGACCTTGTTCTTGAAAACGCTTTCAAATTTTAGCTCTTAAAGACTAAAAGGCATGGTTCTTGTCGAATTTTGACAAAACTTGGTTTTATTATTCATTCCCGCGCTGAAGATTGAATATTTGCCTTCAAGAGTTTTCACGAGCTAAAAATTGAACACGTTTTGAAGAACAAGGGCAATAACTCATACTCAATATTATTCAGTATCCAAATAAAAGGTAAATAAAGGGTACTAAAACTATTTTTCCCACAAAATAGTAATTTTGACATTCTTCAAAATTAAGACAATAATGTGTAGCTGGGTTCGGTAAAATTTTGTATATTGTATATATATTTAACTAAATATATTTTTTAGGGTTTTCTTACAGCTTCCAAAAATCATAACGAACTTAAGAGGTTTATGTAAACTTATATTAACGGCAGGTTTTTTTAAATTAAAACTTTCAGATTCGTTAAGAGACACATTTTGTTAGATTTTGGTGTTTTCACAAATTTAGAATAAAAAAATTTCGACCTGTAAAAAAAATCCTTGATTGTCCCTTTAATGAAAGCGACTTATAAATAAATGTTTTTGTACTTTCAAAATGCTTCCAAATTATTTTGACTGTAACATAATTTAGAAGAAATGTATGATTTCTAATTTATTACAAAACTTTCTATAGTCACATTATGTTACCGTGTCTGGTCATCTATAGTTTCGTGCTGATGTTGAAATCCAAAATGAGTAATCTAAGAACACGCTGTATATGGACGTTCTGACTCTCTGCTTTATATTTTTCTCTTATTGAACAGTTGTAGGTAACCTGTATTGCTACATTGGAAAGGTATGCATTTGTTAGCCCGAAATATCTGACCCAACTCATTTCCTTACACTTGATATATGGGTTAGATTTCGTCTATAACTTAACAAATCAAAGATATTTTGGATTCAACTCTCATAAAGTTGTCTTATTCTACCCTTGACGAAATCATATCCATATATCATATCTCAACTGAGTAAGGTCAGAGTTATCAGACTATGTATTTGTATGGACCGGTTCCTGAGTACACGTACTTAAGGAGGAAGCAGTTGGAATTAATCAATTGGCCTGTATAATTCAGTTCATTAAAAACATCTCTAGTACTTGATTGTATAGGAATAATTTCTTTTCCCATTTATTATATGTTAAGTATGAAAAAGCCGTCTGATAAAAAAAAATCTTAAAGGATGATAATCCTAAAATTTCAATATAATTTATAATATTATATAATTTCAATAACGCTTTTTGTACACATTGTTTTCCATAAAAACAGTAAAGGGTGATATTCCAACAATTTCAAAATTATATATAATATTATATTTAATAATCTTTATTTCAATAACGCTTTTTGTGCACATTGCTTTCCATAAAAACAATAAAGGATGATAGTCCAACAATTTCAAAATTATATATAATATTATATTTAATAATCTTTATTTCAATAATGCTTTTTGTACACATTGTTTTCATAACAGTAATCATTAGTCAAGAAAAAAAAATGAAAGGTGAAAATTTGGCACTTTGATGTTTTTCATAGAAAAGCACACATTTATTCTTTCTGATTCAAGATATTTTAAAACCAACACGTTTTAACAGGATTTTTGAATTTGTCAGTATTGTTGATATAAGTTACCTATTCACGAATAGATAACTAATATTTGGTCGTATTTTATACTGCAATTGCAATAATCCCATTGTATTGCATTGGTACAGCCGATGAAAAGGGAAACGGCTTACCCTCCACCTTAAACGAAAACTAAGCCTGTTCTAAATTTTGTATCGTTGTATGTTTAATATAAAAGACAATCAATGCGATACACAATAAAATCGTTAAATTACAACAATACATCATTCATTAATTCTAATATATAAAAAAGTTTGTGCTTTGGATCACGTAGGCCTCTCAAATCTATATGTTTTCATTAGACTCAAGAAGGATACAGTACAATAGTTTTGTGGGGAAACGTGGCAAGCCGAATAAAAACTTCAAAATTTACGCTATTTTGTTGAACTGAATCTGAGTTATTGTCGTTCATTTGATAAAAACGCAGCGTAATTAAATTAGCTTTTATTCCATTTTACTGAAACGAAAACGGCAAATCATTGAAATCCCAAATTAAAGGGATGTCAAAGAGGTTTTATAAGCTTTTTATGCGTATTGGGGAAACTGAAGTTTGCACCATTCCAATTTCAGTCGGACACCTGTGGTTCTTGCAACCGCAAAAGCTGTTATTGATATACATGTATAAGGGATTGAGGCGCCAAAAACGCATGTGGAATTGCAAGGACCATAGACGTCTGATTGAAAATTGGAATGATGCAAATCGATGAACGTTATTAGTATCCCCAAAGCCCATTTTAAAAAAACAAACAATTGCTATAATATCGATAGGTTTCTGGGTTACAGCTCATAGTTGAAATTCGAGCCTTCAAATCCATGTGTGTCTAGAATTATCTTTGGTTCAAAGATAAAAAGATGAGTCGTCTTTTCTTGAGACATTGCTATCTTTAGAAATAGAAAAGAAATTACGAGTTCGAGATATTTTTGAAGTAATTATGCGATCTTTGTACACTTCTATATATTACTTCTGAATCCTATTTACATATTCAAGAACCAAATGAACCCCCCAAAATGGCGCATCTGTCCATTTAAAACATGATTAATGAATAAAACAGGAATTAATTTGCACTTGCTGTAATTATCTAATTTTCGATCGATTTTAATGCAAATGTATAATTGTATAATCCAAATATAATTATACCGATACACGTTGAAGTTACAACAGTGCTTGTTTTTGTTTCTTTACCGGTTCTTTTTAAAATTAACAATATTGGAATATAGCTTTAGACAATAATCAAAATATTGTTATAAATGTAAGTTATTTTTGTAAAACAAAATAAGACGCTGGAAGCAGGATCTATTCTAATCTAAATAGTTGTTCAGTGAATACGGGTTAAAAAGCACTTGCTTTTTCGATCAATCCGTGCAAAAAAACTTATTTAAAGGGACATTCCAATTAGAAAGCAGTTGGATATCAACATTATTGGTAACCGGCTGAACAAGGCTCCACTGGTCGAGAAAAGATGAACGTGGGTCCTTATCGTGTGTAAGACTTGTGACCTTGAAAAAGTTATCTTTTATTTATCATTATTCCAGTCGACCAAGCTGCAATTTGATACGGATGATAAAATTTGACAAAGTTAATGTTTCTATTCCAAAAGAAAAAAAATTATTAAGACTTTATTGAAATCTGCTTTCGACAGTATCTAGATCCTGTTTAAGTTCCATTACACACACACACCATCGAATTTCATTCTGAAAATATTATTCCTTTGTGTATGTTAGGTGATCAGCTATACAAGAACTTTGTAAGTTTTGTCAAATATTACACTAACGTACCCCTTTAAGTTTGAATCTGTCAGATGATTTGTCTACACTAAGTAAACAGGTTGTAGGCAGTGGAACAACAGTTTGAATTGTCTGAATTGTAATGATTGATCTGAATAATAGAAACATTGTTAATTCACGTTTACCCTGAGGTAACTTTGCATTGTTTGTGACGTAATGAATCAAGTATTATCAATGATTGCTATATTTTGTAATTGTGCTTTTTTTGAGCGGAGACAGGGCAAGTCAAGTCATTAAACGGGAATGGTGACCAAATCCTAGATATTACATAATCACATAATAAGTCAATATCAACTCATTATAATAAAGGAACTTTTAAATTGTGAAATTCATTTAAAGGGATTGTAAAGAGATTTTCTAAATTGTTTATGAGTATCGGCGTTACTAACCGCAAAATTATATGCTTTATCTTCGCGATTAGTAACGTCATCAAACAATTAGTTTTACTGGAATTGCAGGAGTCAAAGACGAAAATTGGGATGGTGCAAATTGATGCTATCAGTGTCCCCAAATACACATACAATATTTAGAAAACCTCTTTAAAATCCCTTTAAATATAGTTCAAATCAATTTGATTGCAACTGTGGTATAAATATTTAAGTATATCGCATAATCTGATAAATTGATATTTTTTGTTCTCAAAATTTTGAAATGCCTGATAAAACAATTTCTTTCTCTGGGATCAAATATTTCTAAGCTCAACTTCTCATCAATAAAATAATCTTCATCAAAACTATTGCAGCGTTAAATTGAATATTTCTCTCCTTTCATTGCGAAGTGACAGATGACTCGTCAGTCAGGTAAAGTCGCAACTATATTGAGAACTATATACATATAACCTATCTATATTTCAGATAGAAACTAATAAATATCTGTTCTGCACATCGATTACGTTTATTTTTGTCCATATTGTTTATGGTCGGTATTTTCCACCTTGTCGACAATCACGTGCTGAGCATGCAATTGAAAGGAAAACGTAGATAATAAATTAAAAACCAAAACACTCGAGTAGCTGTTGGCATATTACGAAATTTAACCAATCATAAATGTCAATGCCTGTAGCCTACAGACTGGATAATCAAAAAAGAACTATTTGATCGCTCATTCGTCAGAAAATTCATCTTCATTTCCTTCATAATTAGCTAATTATAACTTAATTATTTTTAACTATAATCTTTTTTCATTGCAGGCAACACTACAATAGGATGTCCTACTATTTTGGAACAACAAACTGAAACAATAAATGTTACATTCATTCAAACTGATGTGGTAACTGATTATGTAACCCAAACTTTTGAAACAACTATCGTCGAAACGGTGTCACATACAGTTCCTACAACCCTCCTTTCAACACAACAATTGACCGTAACAACAACACAACAGTTGGTTACAACACATGCGACAACAATAACGCCAAGTTACACTGTAACGACTGTAATACAGCCGACCACTGTTATACTTGATGGTACTACAATAGTATCAACCATTACGAACATTGACACCACTACCATTTTATCAACGCACCACATTACTGTTACTACTACAGAACTACTAGGAACGCAGGTCGTGGAATTTATAACTATAACACCGTCACAAGTTGTTTCTACTGTTTTACAACCAACTACAGTTACATTGGCTGCTCTAACGGTTCTCGTAACCATAACGGAGACACCTTCACCAATTGTGTGTCCGATTCCAACAACTCTGACGTATAGCGTGCCTTGTACGATCAAAAATATCTCGTCGGTCGATGCTACTATATGCGTAGAACAATCGAGCGTCATGCAATCGTCGTTTGGTGCCTTGGGATTTTTGGATCCTGAAGGAGTTCTGAGGACAAATATTTGCCATGATGTGATTGTGGTAACCCCAGATGAATCAGCCACAGAAAGAGCTGTTTCTAGTATTGTCAATGCACTTACTGTTGAAAAATCAAATATATCTGCTGTTTCTAATAAAAAGATCAGTGCCCCGGATTACAGACCTAGTTCAACAGCAATAGGCTACATTGGCATCATTCTTTTTTCATTACCGTTTGTATTTCTATTAGCAATGGATGGGGTAACTCTTTTAGCAAGAGTTCAACGGTTTGGTTTGATCCCTCGACAGAAGTAGTTAGACCTATGTGTAAAATGAATTTTAAATATTTGTAGCGATTTTTGAGATATTAGCAAAAAAGACATATATAACCTACTCATCTAACAGATGTATTTTGATTTCTGCACAGCTTCTCAAAATCACGATGACCGAATTCCAAATTTCTTACAGCTTCAAGTTTCGCGACTGATATAGATCTACGACTTTTTTTTTTAAACAGTATTAACCTTGCAAGGGTTTTGTTATTATTATCCGGAGAGTGGTATCCGGTTAATGTATAGTGGTATGTTGATTATAATGACACTTCCAACTACAAAGGACATACAATGTCCATGATTCTTGCACAAATTTATCCTAAAATGATGAAACAACTTGATGCCTTAGAATACGAAATACAAAAGAGAATTTTATTTCTCATATTTTTCTATTCATATATATATTTTTAGACATAATTACCTTTCTTTCAATTTTAGAAATGAATTATGATAAATATGGAGTGAGTAGGAGAAAATTTTTAAAATTGACCGCCTCTTCAGAATCAATTTATTATTTTGCCGTTTTAATGAATCCTTTTTGCTCGATCAATTAAATTCATTTCAAAGCCGGAACGGAATGGAGGCAAATGCTTCACTTTTGAATTGACGACCAAACTTTAGAATTAACGACCAAACTTTAGAATATTTTTCTTTTAAAGTGTGTATTTCAAATTCACCAAGATCCCTTTGTCACATTTTAACTTAAATTTCGATTCGGCTTTGTAGTGAAAGGCGTATTGAACTGCAGTGCCAAGTAATCGAGTGATTTGCGCGGTCTTTGTGCCTCAAATGCCAAACTTCCAAGCTCCGAAAAAGTATACATGCTTTTAATGTTTTTAATTAAGGGGTTTTGTGGATATGTACATTACACAAAGTACTACTGAATGTATCATTTTAATATCTATATTTGGCGCACTTTTCCCCTTTTCAATGAATTATTTGGGACGTTTTATCGGATATAAAAATATTATTACTATTATTACTATTATTACTTTTATTATTATTACCATTATGTTTAATGTCAATTTTCATAGTCGATTTTTATTTTATGCAGAAGCAAACACTATCGTTAGATTTTTATTTAAAAACAGGATATTTTGGTTGTTTTTGTTACATTAACAATGCACAACAATTATTAAATTGAACACAATATTGTTATTTGAGATAATAAAAGATCAAAAATACAGGTGGTAGGTCTGATTTCGTAGACCTTCCGACGTGGCTTTCATATTACAATTGCCTTTAAGCCCGCCCCTCTACTCAGTTCGTTCACCAAATGATTGATAGTTACCAGTCCCGTATAGCCGTATTGATCATGGGGCAAATAATCCGCAGGGGCAATTGTCCCCCTGTAGCTACGGGCCTCATTGTAACCGAGCCCAATAGTCCAATAGCTGCATTGGGAGTTCCTGAAGTTCCATAGTTCGAACTGCTACTTACTGCAATAGCCACCTTTCATTGATCTCGGAAGATTTTTGATGCAGCGATTTGATCGGATTGTACCATCCAATCCAATAGCTCATTCCGTAATACAAGAAACTTGGCTATTGCAGTCAAGGTATAAGACGAAGTTTGTAATAGCTTGACATTGTGAAGAACTCAAAAAAGTCTTTGGACATTGAATCGCCATCTGAAAGTTGATATATTATAAATGAGTAATTAAATACCAAATTATCGTCATTAGATATGTAGACTCTCCAAGAAATGTCGAGTTTATTGCCATGTAGTTAAGATGGTCCTTTGATATTTATTTTAAGCTTCACAGTTGACAATGAAACGCTCAGTTTGACGATAAGATACCTTGCTACCCAGAAAACAAAATATTACAAATCGATGGCAGCTGTGCGCAGGTAATTGATCAGATTATCCAATATGCTTAGCAGTCGTTGAAGACATCCTTCAGATTCTTCAAATGCAAGAGAGACTCTAATAATAAATGGTAGGCCAACACAATGCTTTAAGGAGGAAGATTCGCTATTTTCGGGGGTTGATTTGGGTCTTGAATATGTAAATAATCTTCAGAATTAGTACTAGACATGTACAAAAATCGCATGCCTCAAATATACCTCAAACTAGGAATTTAACTTTCTATTTCTATGTCTGTTCTATATATGGCACAGTCTCAAGAAATGACGAGTCGTCATTATAACATTCAAACGCGGATAATTCTGGACTCACGTGGATTTGAAGGCTCAAATTTCGACGGTGAGTTGTGAACACTATTACTGATTAGCTTATTTAGAGAATCCCATTTCTGGCACTAAAGTACAATTGGTCAATATTGGATGGCAAAGCTGCCCCTTTAAGGAAATATTTGCTAAAGTTTATACAGTACAATGTAATATTATATGTATTATTATATCGACGCCCGCATGCCGAGTAAACTTTTACACACGACAGATTACAAAAATTCATAGAATTTATCACATATACACTTTTGTACAAATGTATATAATGTACTATTCTATATTTAATACCAATAATTTTTCGTCTCATTTGAACAAGCAGAAACTATTTCCATGACACAAAGTCCTTAAGTAGTACTTAAATATTAATGCTAAACATGAAATAGATAGCAAGCAAATATAGTTATTTCACTAACAACACGAAATCGGATATATTTAATGAATATTTAAAACTAGAATTTCAAAAAGAAAAAAAAAAAGATACCACATAGGACTAAAATATTTCAATGATTTTTTAATGATGTAACAATGTCATTAAAAAGATTAAAAAATCCATGATTGCTCATTTCCCTTTGACAATTGGACGTTTTTTATATTAAGTAAAAGGAAACTGGTTAATATTTCATCTAATGGCAGACAAAAGGGGAAATTGGTGAATTGATTATCTTTCATTACAAATTTGTTTTTATATCCCCCAGTACATTCGTTATTGGAACAATTGAGTTAATGACATATAAGATTTCGAATGATCAAAATACCTTGAATCTGAGACTGTATTGGTTGGATTTTGTTTTGTTTTTTTTGCTCAAATTTATGTATTTAGTATACACCAAAATCTAGGTAAATGTGTTCCTTAACGTATCTAAAAAACTTAATTTTCTCAATTCTTTAACGCCAAACTATTTCAAAAAACTTTGCGAACTGCCCCTTTAAAATACTTTATTTTTCGTCTGTATGTAGCTTTGTGACACTTGTAGCATCTATATGTCTAATTACGATACCCACCCTTTACCTTTGCTACAAGCATTATAATATCTGTGGTTCATAATATGTACTACTAGCAGGGAAAATGAATAGGATCGGTTGACATTAACAACTTTCGTGGGAGGGAGGTTCTTGCACTTGACTGAAATACATTGTTGGTTATACAGGAAGCTTTCAACATGCGAGCAATATGATCTTATAATGCAATCTACAAGTTTAATGGCTGATCAAGTGCCAATGATCAAATTGTAATTTCAATTCCATTAAGTTGATAATAAACCCAAGCGCTAATAGAAAGCATCTCTATTGGTATGATGTGGCATTCTCGAATCAAAGAGGATGGTTTACACATAAAGGTATTGTCGGGTATTGTATCAGGACTATAATATATTCTGTGTATTCGTTCATACTAATACATAGAAATAAGAAATGTATGATCAGTGGGCGTAGAAATAAGAGCCCCAATAGACCAGCCAACAGATAACAACTGTGATCAATTCAAAAAGAGCGCAAAAACATGAGCAACTGATGTGAAAGAGGGATGTTTTTGATTTCCAATTGCTGGTACGCCAAAGTCATGTAATAATTCAGATTCTGACAGATGTTGCCAGATGCCACCAGTTGCACTCTGATCCTTTTTGTCGCCTGATTCCCTTAAAGGCTATGGATGCAGATTTGGATCGCCATTTTCGGGTTTGGTTGGGGTTTTGTAAATAGTGTCTTTCTGTATATGTCTTTTCTATATATTATATATGGCAGATAATTCGTGGTATTGAATTCCCGAATTTCAACAGTGAGCTGTGAACACTATGACTAATTAACTGAGCTATAAATAAAATCCCATTTCTGAGACTAAGGTACAATTGGTAAAATAAAATACAAAAAATGGCTCAGCCGGATGTGCGTGTTATTTCGTGTTTTAAATTGCAGTTTTGTGCTTTAATTATATTTGTTTACTGTTTAATTAGTGACGCCTCACTTAATGATGGTTTAAAAACAATCAAGGTAATCCACCCTTGAACTTCAAACCATTCTCTCATTTTTCCACCAGTCTTAATAGCACCTAAAGGGCCAGATTCGGTGTCTATAGACCAATCATACTTTAGTCTCAGAAACGGGATTATTTTTTTCAGCTAAGCCAACCAGTTATAGTGTTCACCGTAGAAATTTGAACCTTCAAATCCTTGTGTGTCCAGAATTATCCGCAATTGAATGTTAAAATGACGACTCATGATATATAGAAAAGAAAAGTGAGTAAAATAGTATTTTTAAAGGAATTATGCGATTTTCGTGCAAATCTTGTACTTATGAATACTATTTACATTTAATCAAGGTTAAAATCAACCCCATAAAATGGCGCAGTTATCCCTTTAATAGTGTAACAACAAGAATATTAAGTTTTTTAAAATTCTTTTATTCGTTTTTTTTTGTCAGAAACTCAATTTTCTTTGACAAGTCTCTCGGAACAGACCTTATTATTGAAACCAGATCATTGAGTGAGTGCGTATATGCATGCTTGAATTAATCCTGTGTCTTAAATATCATCTTGTTGGGTGGAATATACAGTACTCTTTCAGCGAAAGCATTGTAAATTGAATTGTATTGTTCAGAACACGCGTATAAATAAGTTGATTTTTTAAGATTTCATTTGATCTAACCGCCTACATTTACACCTTTAATAATATAGAAGTGTTCCTGATGGTATCTGTAACTAACTATGAATCATTCATGAAAATCCTTTTCATTCTAGACCTCCAAATACTTGAGCATTTTAAGAACTATCCAAATCGGATGACCTTTTGCATCTATCTCCCATCCAATCATGTTCCTTTAGCAACAGTACAATATTATCCATTGATATTGATAATATACTGCCGTTGCTAAAGAAACATTCCATCAATGCGTAAATGTTGTGACTAGATCAAGGGAAAGATACTGTACTTACTACTTAAAGCGTAAAATCTATAAAAACTATACACAAATATCAAGAGAAATAGGTCTAAACCTATATAAAAGTTTTCACCTAAAAGTATATTGCCGTGAATTTTAGAACTCTAAAATAACGCTAACACGCTGGTTTTTGCGATTTTGACTAAATCAAGCGCCATAAAACTTACAAAAAGTTCATTGAAAATCCATCAACATCAAATCCTTCAAAGATCTCATCAGTCTATATTGATAATTATGCCAGATAAAGATTCTAGCCTCAGTTGTTCATCCATGAAAATTACGGCACAATTTTACTGAACTTATAACAATATTGGCAATAATAACCCATAATAATGAGTACAAAGTGCATAAAACAAAATAGATTAACATCAAAACCAGATTTTTATTCAATTTCATTAGTTTTATGGCCTTCGACATCCATTAAGGAAATTGAAATTTTTTTTTGAAATGACACTTTTGTCTCAACAAAACATGACCTTTATCATTAAATGGGTATCACTTTGACAATATTATGTATGTGATAAGCATGTGTTGGGGTAATGTATAGTAACAAAACTTAAACTTTTCAACGGACAATGATTTGTTAAGTAGAACTGTTAAGGTTAAGTTGGGGGTTAGGTCATGCACTTTTCCAGAATAAAAAAAACTGTGCCCTGTTTAACGTCGATTTGTATATATGACAATTGGAAATTGAAATAGAGCAGGCTTATATTTTCCAGACAAAGTTTTTCTCATTGCACACTGCATCATATGGATTAATCTGACCACATAAAACTACCGTTGCGCCAAGTACAATCTGTCGGATAATATCCATGCCTATTACCAATCTTCTAATAGGAAAACAACTTAGACATAAAACTCCATTTTCTAATTTGAACAAATGCTTTAAAGGGACAGATTCGCCATTTTGGGCGTTGATTTGGGTCTTGAATATATGTAAATAGTCTTTATAAGGAAAAAAATGTACAAAAATTGCAGAAAAAAACTAGGAAAATGTCTTTTCTAGGATAATTCTGGACACAAATGGATGAAAAGTTATGAACACTAGTACTGAAA
This sequence comes from Lottia gigantea, assembly GCF_000327385.1. NCBI lineage: Eukaryota > Metazoa > Mollusca > Gastropoda > Lottiidae > Lottia > Lottia gigantea. The sequence goes on along the minus strand of NW_008711185.1, from coordinate 476,259 downwards.
AATATTCCAGACTAAGATATGATTGGTCAGACAGATGTCGAACCTTTAACTAATTTATCATTGATGTTCATTAAATCGGACAGGATTTCCCCAGTCCCCAATCAATCGTTCAAATGAAATGTACCTCTTGCATGCAAAACAGAATATAGTTCTAAATGGACTCAATATTGAGGTTATACATTTGGTAATGTAAATTTAAAGACAATTAAAAAACAATATAGAAATTTTTTTTTTTTTTTCTAACAAAAAATAACCCTTTTTCTGTTACCACTTTCAAAAACATAGAATAAAAAATAAACAATGTCAACAGAAACAAGGCACAATCTCACAGAAGGCACAAAGAAAACAATATTCTCTCACTCATAAATTTGGTCTCTTCAATTAAAGGGATTGTAAAGGGTTTTCTAAACTTTTTATATGTATATGTCCATGTAATTTGCAACATTCCAATTTTCATTTCGATGTCTGTGATTCTTGCAATTCCACTAAAACGCATTTTATGACATCACTAGAGGGCAGCTACCGGAAGCTTCAATTGATATCTATGCAGTTCTCTTGTGACGTCATAAAATGCGTAAAAAATTTAGAAAACCTCTTTACAATCCCTTTTAAATAGCAGTTTTACAACATCCTCACACCCATATATTGTTTAAAGGCACAGACTAACACACTCTTCTTCTACTATAACTTAAACCATGATGAGCAGAATATAACAGAAAGAAGATTAATGTATTATATATTGCTAATTACTTTTGATGCTTATGTTACCAAATACACATTCAATCAATTTTTGTAGATGTTCATACAATTCAAAGAGGTTTCATAACAGCTGTATCTTTATTAAGGGTGTTCTATTTGCACGATTCATAATTTTCTTCTCCATTCTATGGTTTTCATGATTTTATTTTTAATTGAAGAAATTGACCGTATTATGATGTCATTTGACATAACCAAGTCATAAATTTGAAATCCATAATCTGAAGAAATTCTTCTTTAAAATTTGAACCTAAAAGCATCAAAAATGTCATAATTCATGCTAATCAATTAAAAACACTGTTGAAAGTTTTGGGAATTTTCTGTAATACTCATGAAACATAAACAGTCCCTTTAGAAACGTTAAGAAAAACCATAGTATAACAAGTAGAATAATGGGTTTATGGTAGTTTTAGTGCCATAGAGATCAATTTTACAAAACACATATTTTGATGTTGCAGAAATCCAAAAAGCCTTTTGAAATTAAAATGCAGTAAGCAATCAGTTTACTTTTAATCTTAAAATAATTTATCTATAATATTTTAGTGAAATAACACTATTTACAGTTACAACTGTAACTTGATTAGTATTACAGTAACTTGTAATTTGATTACAGTTACAGAACACATATAACTTTAACCAAAGTAACTTTATTACTTTTACAGTTACACAGGTAACTTGATCATTGTTACAGTAACACAAGTAACGTGATGAATGTTACAGAAACACATGTATGTAATTTAATTACTGTTACAGTAACATATATATCTTAATAACTGTCACAGAAACACATGTATTTACTTTTATAAAGGTAACACATATATCTCTATTACTGTAACACATGTATGTAACTAAATTACTTAAGTACATGTATCTTGATTACTGTACAGTCGCACATGTATCTTGATTACAGTTATACATGTATCTTAATTACTGATTCTTTAAGGTTTGAAACACAGCAAGTCGTTGAATCATCATAATTCAGGAAGATCATCATCAGAACTTAAGAGAGTATATTCCATATCATTGTCACTTTCCAGAATTTTCCTACAAACAGTCTGAGAATTGTGACCACTTGGTGTATCATCACTTTCCATTTGATTGTCATTTACTCTTGGTCCACTGTCAATCACTTTCTTATTGTCTTTTGATTGGTTCTCGGTTTCTGAGTCACTCCCATCAGATTCATAATCTGATTGGGTCTCCAATGTCTCTACCCTCATTTTCTGTGGCGATTTATGTACTGTCCATGAAAACAAGTTTCTCTGTAATTTAATATAAATAGCAATTGAAGTATGTATTACATATATCTATGTCTACTTTTGAAGCCAATGAAATAAAATGAACATTGGAGCTTTTGGTGGTCTTTCCTGCTCCCTTATGGGCTACTGAAGATAACATCATACTGTATGCAGTCGAGAAGTCTTGCCAAGACATATCTCAGTTCATCAAGTAAACATCTCTTTCAGATCAACATAATTCTTTCAGATCAACATAACTCTTTCAGATCAACAGAACTCTTTCAGATCAACATAACTCTTTCAGATCTACATAACTCTTTCAGATCAACATAACTCTTTCAGATCAACATAATTCTTTCAGATCTGCATAATTCATTCAGATCTAAATAATTCTTTCAGATCAACAAAATTCTTTCAGATCAACATTATTCTTTCAGATCAACAGAACTCTTTCAGATCTACATAACTCTTTCAGATCAACATAACTCTTTCAGATCAACATAATTCTTTCAGATCAACATAACTCTTTCAGATCAATATAATTCTTTCAGATCAACATAACTCTTTTAGATCAACAAAATTCTTTCAGATATTTTTTCAGATCAACATAATTCTTTCAGATCTACATAATTCTTTCTGATCAACATAATTCTTTCAAATCTACATAATTCTTTCAGATCTACAAAAATTACTAACCTGTGTGCTCCCCATAGTTGATATCATTAATGTCCATTTACTACTGATTCTAACCATTAAATCTTTCACCTAAAATAGTATAATCACAGCTGTATAAGCTTACTTTTTTTCAATTTCTGTTGAAGGATCTTTAAGCTGCAAACATTTTTTTATGCTGAATCAGAACGCCCCTCTGATCTGAATCACAATAAGGATGTACAAAGAATGACTATGTCTTACCCTAGTTTTATCTAGCATCTGTACACTATCTCTTAAATCTCCCTTTAATACATTAATCATCTCACTTAATTTACTTAAATAAGTCTGAAATATAAAGTACTATGATGTTAAATACTGTTTTCATGTAATCCCAGATATAGTGTGTAATACACACCCCCTTTTACCCATCAGCAATCAATTACAAATTGGCAGATCATCAAAATGAACTGGGGAAACTATTTTTTCTCGGCCACCAGTTTTGCAAGCCCTTTATAGGAAAAAAAAAATGCACATTATATAGGCAAATAGACAGTTAGGTACTTGCAACTGTCTGTACAATAGCTCACTAAGAAGCCAGGTGGACTGATGTCTGATAGTTGTGTGGGTTTGCCATGGTAAGAAAAATTGGCCCAATGTTGGCCATAAGCTCTAATACACAGGAAAGCAAAGATTTAGACCAATGATAAATTGAATGAGTTTTACCTTCTCTGAAGTTGCAATAGTTTCATTACCAACAGCTAGATCCATTAACATTATACAACTACATAATTTATACAGTTCTACATTCTTTATCAACTTTTTCATATAATCTACATACATAAATAAACTTTTAATCTGAAAGTATACAAAATACACAATCTAAATCCAAATCAAACATTAACCAATATAAATAAATGAACTCTGTCTCTATATACCAACCATTATAAACAATAAACTCTTTATCTGAAATTATACATTAAACAGAAACAGTTTATCTGAAAGTATGAAATAAAGATATACTGCTTCTAAAATTATACAAAATATATAAATAACCTCTAAATATACATAAATAAACCTTGCATTTTAAGTTATACAATATACATAAAGTCTCAATCTGAATTATACAAAAAGTAATTCACCAAAACCATTATCTGAAATTACATTACTCATTTAACTTTTCAACCTGGGGTTAAATTTTTGGGGGGTAACAAGGTGCTTAATAGTTTTGGACAATTATAATTTAAGTTGCTCTTTTCAGTCTTCAAGCTATATTCTCTGACGAAATGATAAAATAGTAAGGATTTCTGGTTTGAAGGGGGTAATCAATCAATCAAGGGGTAAAAGAAAGAAAAAGGTTGAAAACCCTGGCTCAACAAGTACATATATACATTGTAAACCTTTTCAGAAGTCATTGTGTTTAAATGATCACAAAGAAATCCAGAGTGAAAATCTTATAAACTTACTTGTATTTTCTCTGGACATTGTTTGAGTGAATTGCCAGTCATTTCTTCATGTAATAAAACAGCAGCTAGTCTTTGTTGTAAGTAATGTCCTCTAGATCCAGGAGGTAATAGTTGTACAACATATACTCTATCATGATGATGACTAGAAATTTTACTTAATCTATCACATAGTTCTGGCACCTATAAAAACTTGATTTATTCATATCTCAAATATTAAAAACTCTATATCATTCATTGTATTTATAAAAGCCCCAACTTCAAAGGGGAGGTATCTTCACAATATCAAGCTATTACAGACTGCCTCTAATACCTTTATTGCAATTGCCACCTTTCTTGTATCATGGAAGTTTATTAATGCAGTAATTCGATTGGATTGTACACAATCTAATACAGCCAATCACAGCCTTCAACAGAAAATTAGTTAAAATATGCTTAATGTTAAAAGTCTTTTTTCGAGGGCTTTGACTGGCTGTATTCTCTAGCGTACAATCCAATCAAATCGCTACATTTCGTGATACACGAAAAGAGCCCAATGAAGTCAAGGTATAAAATGCAGTTTATATAGATGAAGGGAAGGTGAAGTTTTAAATCTTAAATGCAGTGTTGCCATATATATATATATGCCAAATTAGTGAGAAAGAAAGAAACAATATTTTTTAAGGATAATAACTTAGTTTGACAAGGATTGGGTCTAGTGGCTAATTCTTAGCCAACCCTCTTGACATTTCTTTCGTAAATTATAGGTACCAATTTACAGGTTGACTGAAATAATGTGGAAAGATGACTTAAAATCAAGCAAATGTCATGTAAGGATTTCAACACTCTTAGCATCTGTGCTACAACCCATCCTCAAACCATGCATGTGCTTCAGAGTCAATCAGAGATATGTACTAATCCTCATATGTATATTGCTGAGTAATAAAATTAGTACATGTTTAATGAAACTGCCAACTTTTCATCTTTTGAGTTACATAATTGTATGGAGGAGTAGAAAGAGGATTTTAACCCATAAACCTTTGGAAAGTCAGAAGTTATTAAGCTAATTGCAATATATCATGAAGCTAATTTAAAATTCATATCAATTATTTCAATTTTCCAATGGAAATGTGTTTCGCAATTTGCATTTTAATTATAGACAATGCCATTGTTACAGTTATAAAGACTTTCATAGTAATTGAAGAATATTCAAACAAAAGCCAAACATTTAACAGTTGAATATTCCAACAAAGACCTAATGAATCAAATACAAATTAAACATAAACACTACCAAATTTACAAAAGAGTTACAGGTTATTTTGACTTCATTAGAGTAAAGAAGAATATATTTAGACATATTAGTACTGGTAAGAATGGGATATTGTTTGAGAATAGTATGGATAATACCAATTAGTTTTAATAATCAATATATATGTACTATATTTACCACATTTAACCATGCATCTTTATCATAACACTCCATTACTGAACTAACAACCACTTGAAATTCATAATGACACTTATTACTGAAATATACATAAATAACTAGCTTTCTAGAAGTATAGAATTAATAACATCAAGTATACAAACCTGAAGATACAGACTGAAAATACGCTTGATCAAAATTTTACAGGATCTATAGTCAAAGGTTCTACATCATTTAATAATAAGCAATGCATTGACATATATAATATTATTATGTTATGTACAACCTTTTGTACCTTTGTTTCCAGATTCAAATTACCTTTCAAAGATAGTGGACTACAGCCATATATGCCCACCACAGCATGCGGATGGTAAATATTCAAGATTGGGGCAAGGGCAATAACTCTGCTTCTAACGGTCGAAAATAGTTCAAATTCGGACTTGATCTTCGTTTTATGAATATGTATACACATACCGAATTTCATTTGATTCCATCAAAAAAAATCTAGTTTTTAGAGCGTTTACAAGCAAATGTTGACGGACGGACTGACGGACAGAGTGTTTACGAGCAATTGATGTTGATAGAAGCACTTACTGTATAGAGGTTAAAGGGCGATAACTCCTTAAAAAGAGGCCTAAATCTTGAAAAAAGCCTTAAATTTAATCAGAAGTAAACTAAACTTTCTCAAACCTTTCGATTTAGGTCCAATAACATCCACTTTAAGTTTCATCAAAATCGGTTGAAAACTAAGAGAGTAATAACTCTGCTTCTAATGGTCAAAAATAGCTCAAATTTGAACTTGATCTTCGTTTTATAAATATGTATACACATACCAAATTTCATTTGATTCCATCAAAAAATCTAGATTTTAGAACGTTTACAAGCAAATATTAACAGACATGGACAGGGGTGCCGACAATATACGTCCACAAAGAGAGATGTGGGCGTATAAAAATGAGATGAAAACAGTAGCTTTGATATTATGATATTGACATGCCAGACAGACATATTGGACGGACCAATTGATGAACCAACAAATAGAAATGGGAGGTGTCAATAAATCTCCACATTGTTTTATATAAAAGTACAAAAATGTTTGCATAATGTTTGGACTAATGCTGAAAACTATCCAAAATGTAAGGTGGAGGTATTATAAAATTAGAATCAATATAATGTCTTTATAAATAAATCAATCAACAGAGATATGGATTCTATTTCGGTTCAAACCTGGCAGATTGCAGGTATACATTTATATACTTTTTGTCAATGTTTACATAAAAAAAAAGTTAAAAACCATGCGTTCAATACTAGACAAACCACACTAGAGAGGCAAAAAAAAAAAAAATTCCAGGAAAGATAATATTTTTATTTTAAGTGAAAGTCTGATTGATTAAAAGCAAAATCATTGTACTGTAACTTAGTTCTAAATTTTGAGAGAGGAAAAAAAAAACAATTCAGGTTTACAAGTCCAAGATCAAAAAGATTCCCACTAAAATGTATAATGTAGCATGTGTTGCTAATAAGGCAAAGCATTTTCAACTTATCTCTTACTGGGTTTGTCAACTCATTTATTTCATATATTAATTATTAGTCAAAGGCAAGTAAAACAATTATTTACAGTAAATTTTCAATCAATATCTTTGACAATCAAAATCAAACAGAAGAAATTGATGTTTCAATCTAATCAATTATATTATGTTTCTTTTTTATCTAAGACATTATCAAACACTAGTAAAGTTTTTTTTTTTGGCCTCCAGTTTATATATATAAATTATGATAGCCGTTACATCATAACCTGTCCATCTAATACACATGTACATGTGTATTTTCAAATTGTAAACCTAGACAATCAAGGTTTGACGCTTATAAAAATAAAGAGTATATTATGATTATAAGATATGCAGACAGGTTATTTTAATACTTAAATGCTGTAGTTTTCATAACTGATGTAGATATTATATTGAATAGTCCAAATTGATTCTATCAGTGTCCCTTATAAACCTCTTTACAATTGCTTAAAGGTAACTTTTATGACGGACCATTTAAATCAATATCCATATTGATACATTGGTGGTCGATACAGTGACAATATTGCCCTGCCTTATCTGTCAACTTAATCTTTTTAGTACAAAAATTGATTGACCACATAAGTACAATTTATATACTGTAAGTATCATCATAAATATATCTCAATTGATTCACTATATATCATCTATTTAACATTACATATTTACTTGACAAATTAATAATGTATTTAAAAATATTTCCTTAACCATCAGTTTCTATACACCTACACAGGAGAAAACGTCATACTGCAGCATCTTTACTTAAAGATATACTACCTCTTAGGATATACATTTTTAAACTTGGGCAAAATGAGTCTTTGTTTGATGATTATTTATTTTTATTGAACAAGTTTGAGACTTTAAATTTTATATCCATTCTATGAGGTATAAAATAGATGTTTCAAGTGATATTTTATAAGAAGTACAGATAAGACAAAAACATAAAGCAACTAGACACATAACTTACATAATCTGTATGACTTGTACATGTTTTTAAAATTGTGGTTTGAATTTCTGTTACACTTTCCAATATCCTAGCTACTACCATAAAATATCACTAAAACTATAGGCTTACTGGAGTTCTAAATGTATTTCACTTTTCAGCCAATAAAAACTACAGCATGTATTATCTTCAAAAGCAACTATGGATGAAGGACAGAGACAATTATGATATATATCTATGCCTATTGTAAATAATAAGAATATTCAAACTACTCACTTATTCAATGATGTATCAATAGCTGCCTTTACTAAAATTTCTACCATAAATGTTAATTCATCTGTTTTTAAATCAGGTCTAAAAACAGTTCAAAATATTTATAATTACATGTAAGAGCATGTGAAGCATAATGGCAGAAGTCATTATTCATGACAAATCTAGCCTTGTACAAAATATTATGGCTTTAAGGTATATATATATATAATGTATCTAACTTAAGAACACAATATAAACCTTACAAAACTTGAAGATGAAACTTGTCTAGCTTGAAGAACACAAGATAGAACTAACATAGCTTGAAGAACGCAAGATAAAACTAACATAGCTTGAAGAACACAAGATAGAACTAACATAGCTTGAAGAACACAAGATAAAACTAACACAGCTTGAAGAACACAAGATAGAACTAACATAGCTTGAAGAACACAAGATAGAACTAACATAGCTTGAAGAACACAAGATAGAACTAACATAGCTTGAAGAACACAAGATAGAACTAACATAGCTTGAAGAACACAATATAGAACTAACATAGCTTGAAGAAAGCAAGATAGAACTAACATAGCTTGAAGAACACAAGATAGAACTAACATAGCTTGAAGAACGCATGATAGAACTAACATAGCTTGAAGAACACAAGATAGAACTAACATAGCTTGAAGAACACAAGATAGAACTAACATAGCTTGAAGAACACAAGATAGAACTAACATAGCTTGAAGAACGCAAGATAGAACTAACATAGCTTGAAGAACTCAAGATAGAACTAACATAGCTTGAAGAACACAAGATAGAACTAACATAGCTTGAAGAACACAAGATAGAACTAACATAGCTTGTCGAACGCAAGATAAAACTAACATAGCTTGAAGAACGCAAGATAGAACTAACATAGCTTGAAGAACACAAGATAGAACTAACATAGCTTGAAGAACACAAGATAGAACTAACATAGCTTGAAGAACACAAGATAGAACTAACATAGCTTGAAGAACGCAAGATAGAACTAACATAGCTTGAAGAACACGAGAAAGATAAAACATATCTATATTGAAGAACACAAGACAAACTTAAATAGCTTGAAGAATACATAATAAAACTAACCTAGCTTGAAGAGCACAAAATAGAACTTACATACCTCAAGAGCACGAGATAAATTTTTCCAATGCTTGAACACAAGATAGAACTAACCTAGCTTGAGTAGCACATGATAAAACATACTTACCTAGATTTAAGAACACTAAGAACTTAAAATAAAACTAACCTTGCTTGAAGAGCACAAGATAAAGTATCTAATACACTAAGTAGATTATCTCTACTGATCAAGTACAATGAGTTGTTATTGTTATTATTATCAACACCATTTTCTAATGTAGGTTCTATGATTGCACTGAAATATTTAATAACCAGTTCTGAATATCTGAACCACTGTTCTAGTATTGCAAGTCAAATATGACTGAAACTCAAGGTTGAATTTTTGTCAGGTAATTATGTGCTGTGGATTTGATTCCTCTTTTAGGTTGAACAATTCTGATGCCACAACAAGTTCTCCTGAGATCACACAATCATTGTG